>NW_027617257.1:0-131870 GCF_964187855.1 Myxine glutinosa | reverse complement strand
CGCGTTGGAGCGCAGTTCCTTCACCTACACGTTTTTTTTTAATACCTGCTCGGACCTACATGGACGCACACCGTCGCCTCAACGTATCCGAGGACGGGTGACATAAAAGGAACGAGGCCCTGAAACGCAGAATGGTGTAAAAATAACGTTAATCAGTCACAAAATGCGGTGCTGCGACACACAGGGCCTCCTTTAACTTTTGAACCACCTTAGTGCCGACATCGTCACTGACAAATCGACGGTATCCGATGTCGATGAACAACGAGCACAAAACAGCGCACACATCCCAGAATGCACCACTAAACTCACTGCTCCACCTTGTTCGGACCTTTACTTTTCCCCTGCTGCAGCCACCTCTTCTTCTTCTACTTCTTCTGCCACCCCGTCCTTTCTTCTTCTTCTTCCTATTTTCGAGTTATACGGCGTTCTCAGAGGCGCGAGGCTCTATATATGCGTACATACACAAACGCGTACGTGCGTATATGCGTACGTACGGATCCACGCACCCAAACTTAAAAGCGATACCCAAGGAACCAATAAGGTTTCACTATAAATATAATTCCATCGGGATTTCCTGCTCTTTTTTAAGAATGCAGGTGCAGCTCTGCAGAGTCTGGATTGCTTCGAGTTCAACAAACTTAAGATTCCCGGCAGATCCGAATCTTTAATTCCCATCTCTCTGATATTAAATGATATTCTGAAAAAGGCGCCGTCTGTCTCCCTCACAGAGCGGGACATTTATAACCTTCCTCCTCCTCAGATTTCTTATTTTCCTTCTCTTAATTTTCTCCATCCTGTATTATCCCATTCTCCATACTAACCCTGACGACCCCACGGTGTACTTCACGAACAGGGGTGTGTTGCGTCAGCAAGCGGCTTGTTTGATTCAAAGCGCTCAAGCAAGAAGTCCAACGGAACGGAGCGCTCGTCACCGCTTAACAACATGGCGGTCTCCATGAAACAGTGCGAGCGTGGTGATCGAGAAAATGTTGTCCGGCCCATCGTTTTCAGTTTTACTCGATCGTGTTGTGTTACCTTCCCCAAACGAATTTATTATGTTCGCAGCGCCTACATAATATGATGAAGAGGGACGGTAAGATACATAAATGGATAATCAGGAGGAGCCCCCAACCAAGCTTATCTATACACCTTCCACTGTACATTGAAGGGTCGGGGTTGCATGTTTGTAGATCTCGGAGAGTTAGGATGAAGAGTCGAAGAAATAATAAAAGTGTAAAATGAAATTTTAAATAATATTATGAGTATCCACAACAGGGTTATTCCTCTGAACATTTCATTGGTTGGAATATCGTTTTGAATCCAACTACAGCCGCCATTTTCCTCACGTGACGAACACCGCTGATTCATCATTTGCTCCGTTTGCTGAGCCGCTTGTAAAGCCGTTGATACGGAACGACGGGCTTGGAGTGATAGTAAGCAATAGAAAGCCGCTTGCTAACGGAACACAGCTCTGTCCTGGTTTTCGAGTAGATTCGTCATTTTGAAGCAGCGAACCGAGCGGCGATTTTCTCTATACACCATCTCAATTCTTCCATCTTTCAACACAATTAAATATTTGTAAACCAACGACAGATAATTGTGTAACGGTCATTTCCAGCTGTCACAACAGGTAAACAACATTGCATGGGCGCTGACATGTTGGATCCGCAGGCGAGAGAACAGTCTCGACCGACTTGATCAACGTTCCTGATTGGCTGTTCGTCGCTTCCTCACTCGTGACGCAGTTTGGGGGAATACCGTAACGTGTATACAAGATCGAGGCTCGTGAAAGAGCGAACATTAATCACACAGAAAGACAAACCGACACATAAAACATATAACATAGGGAGCGGTAGACAAGATGGGGAGAGAGGGGGAAGGACACAAACACAACATTTGAGAGCAGGGACCGAGAGACATGGAGACATCGAGAGATCTGAGAGAGGGCGAGGGCTTTGGGGGGGGGGCGTGGGAAGGGGGCAGTGGGAGAGGTATAAAACATATGGACACTGCCAGGACTTCCAGGAAAGAAGTTGGAATTTCAAACAAGGTGGATCTGGGGTGAATTAGTGGGGGTAGAAAAGATCAAGGTTTTGGGTGGGGGAAGAAAGGAGATGGTGGTGAACAGCTGTTTTAAAGACCTGGAGGGAGGAGTGGGATTGAAGGGAGTGAGGGAGTTTGTTCCAGAGGCGGGAGAAAAGAGGAATGAAAGAGTGAAGGTGAGCGGAGAGCCGAGATTTCGGCAGTTTAACCATCAGAGGGTTGCTGGCAGATCTTGTGCGACCTGTAGGAATATTTGGGGGACAGAGCACAGAGAGAGCTGGGGGTGCAAGGCCGGAGAGGAGTCGGTAGAAGACAGAAAGACCACCTACCTGCCTGCGGTGAGTGAGTGAAAGGCCCTCAGAGATAGCTTCATCGCGGGAGATTCCAATAATTCTGAAAGCTTTGGTTTCAACAGCGTGAAGCCGAGCTAGGTGTGAGGCAGGAGCACCGGCCCATAGGGGAGAACAGTATTCCATTGAGCTGCGGATGAAAGCCTTGTATGTGGTGAGGAGCTCAGGTGTGCCGAGGAAGGACTTCGCACGACGGAGGATGCCCAGTCGGCGACTGGCTTTGGAGGCCAGCTTGGAAATGTGGTTTTCCCAAGAAAGATCATGGCAGATAGTGAGACCCAAAATCTTGAGCGACAGAACTTCTTGGAGAGGATTGTTGAGAAAGTAGATGGGAGGGTTGTCCAGTCGATCTTTTCGGAGAGACATAGTAAGAGTGTGAGATTTGTCAGGATTGAAAGACATGTTCCACTTGTTTGACCAGTCTGTGATTTTGTCCAGGTCTTCAGAGAGTGAGGAGGCAGCAGACTGCCGATCTGAGGGAAGAGGAATGGAGCGGCAGAGAGTGGAGTCATCAGCAAAGAGATAGAGAGGATTTTCGAGAGAGTCAGAGAGATCATTGATGAAGACCAGAAAAAGCACGGGGCCCAGAACACTGCCTTGGGGAACTCCAGCCTGAACAGGAAGAGGAGATGAGAGAAACCCATTCAGGGCCACACGTTGACGACGACTAGAGAGGAAGTCCGCCAGCCATGCGTGGAGATTTCCATGGATACCAAAGGAGGAGAGTTTGGTGAGCAGAGCGGGGTGCCAGACCGTGTCGAAGGCACGTGATATGTCGAGGGAGACAGCTCTAATTTCCTGTTTGGCATTGAGGACCTCCATCCATTGTTGAGACAGCAGAAGCAGCATGTCCAGAGTAGAGTGACCTGGTCTGAAACCAAATTGATGATCAGAGATCAAGCCATTGGAGAAGAGGAAAGATTTCATATCAGAAGCAATGATGGATTCCATGACTTTGCTGATAATTGGGAGAAGGCTGATTGGTCTGTAGTTGCTAGGATCTGTTTTTGCACCTTTTTTGTGCAAAGCGGTGATGTTGGCTGATTTCCAAGCAGATGGCAGTTGACCTTGAGCAAAAGAGAGGGTGAAGAGAACAGAGAGAGGGTGAGATAGAGCAGCAGAGCAGGATTTTAGGACCCGTGGGCTGATGCCGTCGGGTCCAGTTGCAGAATCAGAGTCGAGGGTTGACAGAAACTTTTCCACCTTGTCAGGAGGAAAGGACACGGAGTCCAGGAGCAGCAGGGTACGACTGGGTATGGTGGGTACAGAGAGGGATGGGTTTGGGACACAAGATTTAGAGGCAAACACAGAGTTGAGGCATTCAGCTTTTTCACGTGCGGAGTCAGCTGTGTAGCCGTTTGAGGTAAGGGAGGGGATGGAGGGGGAACAAACACCAGAAACGGATTTGACCAGACGCCACCAGGATTTGGAAGAGGGAGACAGATAAGAGAGTTCGGTCTTGAGAACGGAGAGATATTGTTTCCTGGCTCTCCTGAGGGTGGACACACACTTGTTTCGGGCTTTGTGAAAGGAAATGAGATTTCCTTCCGTTGGATTTGCTTTCCAGGAGACGAAGGCAAGTTGTTTCTGGGCAACAGCCTCACCACAAGATTCCGTGTACCATGGACGGGAGGAAGGGTATGACAACTGAAGACGAGATGGGATAAATCTGTGCATGAGAGAGAGCAATTTACTTTGGAAGAATTCCCAGGATGAGTTGATGTCAGAGGTGGTAGAGATGGGAGACCAGTCCAGATGATTGATGGCTGCTTGAAGACCGTGCCAGTTGGCCTGAGTGAAATGCCAGACTCGTCTACGCTGAGCAGGCTCCCTGAGGATGGTCAGAGAGATGTCCACTTTAACAAGGACATGATCAGATGATCCGATCGGAGCAGAAGAAGAGCAGCAGACATTTTCAGGGAAGTTAGTCATAACCAAGTCCAGAAGAGAAGATGTTCCGTTGACTGAGATCCGGGTGCAGTAATTTTATTGCAGTAATTTTGGTGCAGTAATTTTGGGTTCAGTAATTTATTGCAGTGGTGCAGTAATTTTAATTATTTTGGAGTTTTTATTCTCCAACTCCAACTAATGTGCAAAGTCAAACGCGGAAACATTGGCCATATGTAATAACGATATCATCAAGTACAGTATGGAGTTTATATCGAGATGCCAACAAAACGTTTTCATCGGAATGTCGACACAACTGCAGATGTTGGTGCACGGCCTCCTGTAAGCAATGTTCATGGGACATAAAACAATAAAACTTTCTACAGTTTGGGTTTTTAGATAGAAAACAAAATAATATCAACATTTCGTTTAAATCTGAAACGATGTTTGTGTGAAAATAATCATTTACTTTGTGCAATGTTCAACTGAAGCACAGACTCATAAAAAACTTCAACTTTTACAATTTTAATAAACTAGGGCATGCCCGTACTATATCTATATCTAAAATTATATCCCCCCCCTCTATTTACATGAAATGGTTTGGTCCAAAGCGAACGGCTTGCGAGTACGGTGACAATCCCCCCCCTCTATTTACATGAAATGGTTCGGTCCAAAGCGAACGGCTTGCGGAGTTTGGTAAAGAAATCGCCATAGCGTGCCCAAACGCGCAGGAAAGCGAAAGAATCGCAAATTAGTTTTTATTAGTTTTAAAACATAGTTTAACGCCAACATAGCGCCAACATAGTTGTGAAATAAATGAATACGTTCTCAAATGTGCCGTCCGAGGCAGAGTCTGTTCGCCACGTTCGGCACACGTGATAGCTCGCTGCTCTCTGATTGGTTGAATCGTTTTTTGGACATAGCTCGGTAACTACTTGTCCGATTAATTTCAAACCTTGAAAAGGCACATCCTCGGGTCCCCAGCAATATACCTGGCAAGTTGCAAGTATATCGGACCCGTTGTTGTCGAGAAACAGCGGTCACAGACAAACAAACAAACACACACACAGACACACACACACACACACACACACACACACACACACACACACACACACACACAGAGATTACTGGAATTATAGATAGATAATACCCCAATAATTAATCTTCCTCCTGTTTTTGTTACTTTTGTAACCAATGCAGTTGGGCAACCCAAGGTGTTTAATAAATAAATAAGAGATAACTCTGTCGCGGTTGGCGTCACATGACGTCACATCTGTTCGGCATGACACGACCGGTCTCCCGGGACAACGAATATTGTTTCAAACAAACCGTTATTAGTAACGAGCGACGTCCTGTTCAGTGCAGGCATGTTGTTTCTCGCTATTTTAGTGTTTGTTATCTCGAAATTGGGAAAGAGAAACAAAATTCTCCAGGAATGGAGCAGAAACATCTCTTTTCTGATGAAGGAGTTACGTCCAGGTGACCCCTCGTTGAAACCACCTCACCAGGTAAGAGAGAAGTGCATTGAATCACAGGGAGGCGATCTAAAAATTGATTTATTTTCATTTCCGAAAATGTTTGGATCATTTTGGAGCGGAGTCGAAACGCGTTACGAGGAATTACCGAGCGATACCGACCGGGAGGGAAATGCCAGGAGATGGCGGGAGATCAGTTAATAACTTTGTCAAAGACTCGCATTTTCGACACAAAAGTAACCAATAAAACAAGCAGCGATCACGTGTCGCATGTGACACACATCCGAACATTGTCACGTGTCGCACACATACTAACATTGTCACTTGTCGCACACATCCTAACATTGCCACGTGTCGCCCACATACTAACATCGTCACGTGTCGCACACATACTAACATCGTCACTTGTCGCACACATCCTAACATCGCCACGTGTCGCCCACATACTAACATCGTCACGTGTCGCACACATACTAACATCGTCACGTGTCACACACATCCTGACATCGTCACGTGTCGCACACATCCTGACATCGTCACGTGTCGCACACATCCTGACATCGTCACGTGCAATCCTCACATCGTCACGTGTCGCACACATCCTAACATTGTCACGTGTCGCAACTCGCATGTCACACACATCCTAACATTGTCACGTGTCACACACATCCTAACATTGTCACGTGTCGCAACTCGCATGTCACACACATCCTAACATTGTCACGTGTTACACACATCCTAACATTGTCACGTGTCGCACACATACTAACATTGTCACGTGTCGCAGACATCCGAATATTGTCACGTGTCACACACATCCTAACATTGTCACGTGTCGCAACTCGCATGTCACACACATCCTAACATCGTCACGTGTCACACACATCCTAACATTGTCACGTGTCACACACATCCTAACTGTCACGTGTCACACACATCCTAACATTGTCACATGTCGCACACATCTTAACATTGTCAGATGTCGCACACATCCTAACATTGTCACGTGTCGCACACACACTAACATTGTCACGTGTCGCAGACATCCTAACATTGTCACGTGTCACACACATCCTAACATTGTCACGTGTCGCAACTCGCATGTCACACACATTCTAACATCGTCACGTGTCACACACATCCTAACATTGTCACGTGTCACACATATCATCCTAACTGTCACGTGTCACACACCTCCTAACATTGTCACGTGTCGCACACATCCTAACATTGTCACGTGTCGCACACATCCTAATTGTCACGTGTCGCACACATCCTAACATTGTCACGTGTCGCACACATACTAACATTGTCACGTGTCGCACACATCCTAACATTGTCACGTGTCACACACATCCTAACATTGTCACGTGTCACACATATCATCCTAACTGTCACGTGTCACACACCTCCTAACATTGTCACGTGTCACACACATCCAAACATTGTCACGTGTCGCAACTCGCATGTCACACACATCCTAACATTGTCACGTGTCACACACATCCTAACATTGTCAAGTGTCACACACATCCTAACATTGTCACGTGTCACACACATCCTAACATTGTCACTTGTCGCACACAAACTAATAAACTGTTTCTTTTTCTTCATCCATGTTGAGGGTTGGAGGTCATAGAAGCAGCCCCTGACCGCTGTTTTGAGGTCTTCAACTGTCGTTAGGCGGAGATGAGAAATTTCCTCTTTCCGAATGCCCCAAAGCGAGTTGTCACATGTTGTTAAGTCCGGACTTTGAGACGCCACACTATCTCAGATCCACGTCCAATCCATCGTCCACTGAATTTGTTGTCGACATATTCTCTAACTGCGAGGGCAGAATGTGCTGGTGCACCATCTTGTTGCAGGATAGCTGTTGCCTCGAGATCTCTCTCGCGCATTTGTGCAACAAACCACAACTGAAGCATGTTCAAATAAGCAGTGTGGTTGACACTTGTATCGAAAATATCGAAATTTCATTTATATCATATCATATTATGATCGGATCATATCGAAAAAATATGACCCTATCAAGTGATCTTCTGAAATTGCTGCCCACATCATGACATGGGGAGGAAATGCTGTTCAACTTCCTCATAAAAACGAGGATTTTCTTTACACCAAAAATAAACATTCCTGGATCGATTGCTTCGGTAAATAGCACACTCATCTGAAAAAAAAACACGCTTCGTCTTCATTTAATGGTGGGAAATCGCTGCAGAAGAGCCTTGCTCTCAATCACGTCAAATCAAGAACACTCCCTGTTGAAAAAGCCTTCTCCTCCCATGCCCGCATCATGGAGCTGGCTTATCGAAACTCTGCGAAAATCTTGTCCTTACGTCTTCAAAACTTGCTCATTCTCGCGCGCGGTCATGAACCCAAACACAAGCAATCAGTGTCTCTTCCGTCGTGCACGATCACGATTGGGAGATGGGACCAAAACCGACACATATCAGGATATCTCATATCAGGACGAAACCTGGTGGAGAGGTTGTGTGTGGGACAAGAACAACCCGATTCGATTTTGGTTCAGGTCCGAATCCAGATCCGGCCTATCAGTGGGATGCAAAACAAACGGTTCAGCCTGACGGAGGTGTGCACTCTCTACCGAGTGCCGCTCTGGTTTCAGAAAGGTTTATTAAAGTCCCCGAACACATGTTTAAAATATAAAATCCACGTCATCACCATCTTGTGATCGACCCGTTTCATTTGAGCATTTGCTTGAAATTTATCGATCATCCTCCTTGACTATATTGTCATCCCACTAATCTATCTTGTAATATTCCTTATAAACTTCATCGTAACACCTACAAACTGATTTCATCATTTTTATATGAATGAAACGTTGCTCCATCTGAATGAAATTAAACATGTACATGTATGTGCTGCCCATGTGCGTCCATGTTTCTGCAGGTTTCCTACAAAAACCAGACGAATGACGTTAAAGCGCCAAACCCACTGGGAGGGTATATTGGATTGACTGTCTTTGGTATTTTGATGCTCATTGTTCTCACACTTGTGCTGCTGAAACTGCGTGCTCGATGCTCAAAGAAGAAGAAGAAGAAGAAGAAGAAGGCGAGGCAGAAGAAACACCATCATAAAAGGTAAATAACATATCCTGCTTTTTTTTAATTGCTTTGTGATTTTTGTTCTGGATGCTCAGATAGATCAGTCATCGCATTACTGTCTGAATTGTCTCATAGAGATTGAAAAAAAATAGAGATTTTTTTCCCACAATGTCAAAGTGGAATTTTTTTGGGATAAATATTTTTTAAACTAAATAATTAAAAATGAAAAGCTGAGATGTCTAAAGTCAATAAGTATTCAACCCCTTTGCAATGACACTCCAAATTGAGATCAGATGCATCCAATTTACTTTGATCATTCTTGAGATGTCTCCACAAATTGATTGGAGTCCATCTGCGGCCAATTCAATTGATTGGACATGATTTACAAAGAAACACACCTTTCTATATAAGGTACCAGAGTTGGCAGTGCATGTCAGAGTAGCAATTCGACCATGAATTCCAAAGGAATTGTCTGTCGGGCTCTGAGATATAATTGTGAGGAGGCATAGATCTGAGCAAGGGTTTACAACAATTTATAGAGTGTAGAAAGTTCCCAAGAGCGTAGACCAGTGGAGCTCCATGGTGCCTTCGCTGAATTAACACCTGCAATGATTTTTTGATCCAAGATAAATTTTTGTGCTAATTTCTTCCAAATATTTGACATTTATTTCCATCTGCAAGGATTTTGTGATCATTGCTTTTCTTGAGATCATCAGTGTTTGAATTGCACAATAAGATGAATTTGACTGATTTTTCTGAAAAATAATGATGTTATTTCGTTTCTCCATGCAGTCTCCCGTGCTCTGGTAAACAAGGAAAACCAAACAGGACAGGCAATCGACAGAAAAGACGATCTAACAAGCCAAAAACGGAAAAGGTTGGAGATGAATGGGTTGAAGGCAAAACAGAAAATGTCGATTTAATTGTAAGAAACGTGAAAGAGGAGAAACAACTTGCTGCGCATGAAGAGAAGCAATTGAAAGGAGATGGCAGGTGTAAATAAGAAGAACTGCTGTTCCATGCACAGGAAGAATGGCAAATTGATGGAGCAAATGAGGTGTTTTGCATTGAAGAGGAAGAGGGGAATGCCAGACAGCAAAATTATCATCACCAGGGGGAGTGGAGGCTTCAGAGGCAGGAAGCAAAGCAACAAGCATATCAGGAATGGTATTTAAAAATGCAAGAAGAGAGGAAATTTCAAGAAGAAGAAGAAAAACACCTGCGAGAGCAGAAAGACAAGTTATTGAAAAGTAAAAAGCAGAAGCTCAGGAAGCAAAAGAAGCAATGGGTTAAAGAGCATGGAAGACGGCAAAAAGTGAACGAAATGCAAAAGTTTATCAGTCATGCAGAGAAGAAAAGTAATAATCAGGAGGTGCAGCAGCAGATGGAGAAGCCAAATGAGAAAGAGCGGTTGATGGACGAGCAGCGGTTGACAGAGGAACGTCAGCTCATTGAGGTGGGGCAGCTTATGAAGGGGGAGCAGCTCATGAAGGAACAGCAGCGGTTGGTGGAGGGGGATCAGCTGATGGAGGAGAATCTGCTGACAGAGGAGAATCTGCTGACGGAGGACAATCTGCTGATGGGTGAGAATCTGCTGACAGAGGAGAATCTGCTGATGGAGGAGAATCTGCTGACGGAGGAGAATGTGCTGACGGAGGAGAATCTGCTGACGGAGGAGAATCTGCTGACGGAGGAGAATCTGCTGACGGAGGATAATCTGCTGACGGAGGATAATCTGCTGACGGAGGAGAATCTGCTGACGGAGGAGAATCTGCTGATGGAGAATCTGCTGATGGAGGAAAATCGACTGACAAGGGAGCATCTGCTGACGGAGGAGATTCTGCTGCTGGAGGAGAATCTGCTGAAGGAGGAGAAACTGCTGATGGAGAATCTGCTGATGGAGGAAAATCGACTGACAAGGGAGCATCTGCTGACGGAGAAGAATCTGTTGACGGAGGATAAACTGATGACGGAGGAGCATCTGCTGACGGAGGAGAATCTGCTGACGGAGGAGGATCTGCTGATGCAGGAAAATCTGCTGGTGGAGGAGAATCTGCTGACAAGGGAGCATTTACTGACAAGGGAGCATTTGCTGACAAGGGAGCATTTGCTGACAAGGGAGCATCTTCTGACAAGGGAGCACATGCTGACAAGGGAGCACATGCTGACAAGGGAGCATTTGCTGACAAGGGAGCACTTGCTGACAAGGGAGCATTTGCTGACAAGGGAGCATTTGCTGACAAGGGAGCATTTGCTGACAAGGGAGCATTTGCTGACAAGGGAGAATCTGCTGACAAGGGAGCATTTGCTGACAAGGGAGAATCTGCTGACAAGGGAGCATCTGGTGCCCCTTTCCATCGCACCAATATATGGCCCTTTCCATCCCACCAATAGATGTCCCTTTCCATCCCACCAATAGATGTCCATTTCCATCCCACCAATAGATGTCCCTTTCCATCCCACCAATATATAGCCCTTTCCATCCCATCAACATATAGCCCTTTCCATCCCACCAATATATAGCCCTTTCCATCCCACCAAAACATGTCCCTTTCCATCCCACCAATATATGTCCCTTTCCATCGCACCAAAACATGTCCCTTTCCATCCCACCAATATATGTCCATTTCCATCCCACCAATATATAGCCCTTTCCATCGCATCAACATATAGCCCTTTCCATCCCACCAATATATAGCCCTTTCCATCCCACCAATAGATGTCCCTTTCCATCCCACCAATAGATGTCCCTTTCCATTCCACCAATAGATGTCCCTTTCCATCCCACCAATAGATGTCCCTTTCCATTCCACCAATATATAGCCCTTTCCATCCCATCAACATATAGCCATTTCCATCCCACCAATATATAGCCCTTTCCATCCCACCAAAACATGTCCCTTTCCATCCCACCAATATATAGCCCTTTCCATCCCACCAAAACATGGCCCTTTCCATCCCATCAATATACAGCCCTTTCCATCCCACCAATATATGTCCCTTTCCATCGCACCAATATATGTCCCTTTCCATCCCACCAAAACATGTCGCTTTCCATCCCACCAATATATAGCCCTTTCCATCCCACCAATATATAGCTCTTTCCATCCCACCAATATATAGCCCTTTCCATCGCACCAATATATAGCCCTTTCCATCGCACCAAAACATGTCCCTTTCCATCCCACCAATATATGTCCCTTTCCATCCCACCAATATATGTCCCTTTCCATCCCACCAAAACATGACCCTTTCCATCCCACCAATATATAGCCCTTTCCATCCCACCAATATATGTCCCTTTCCATCCCACCAAAACATGTCCCTTTCCATCCCACCAATATATGTCCCTTTCCATCCCACCAATATATGGCCTTTCCATCCCACCAATATATGGCCTTTCCATCCCACCAATATATGGCCTTTCCATCCCACCAAAACATGTCCCTTTCCATCCCACCAATATATGGCCTTTCCATCCCACCAATATATGGCCTTTCCATCCCACCAATACATGTCCCTTTCCATCCCACCAATATATGGCCTTTCCATCCCACCAATACATGTCCCTTTCCATCCCACCAATATATGGCCTTTCCATCCCACCAATATATGGCCTTTCCATCCCACCAATATATGGCCTTTCCATCCCACCAATACATGTCCCTTTCCATCCCACCAATATATGGCCTTTCCATCCCACCAATATATGGCCTTTCCATCCCACTAATATATGTCCCTTTCCATCCCACCAATATATGGCCTTTCCATCCCACCAATATATGGCCTTTCCATCCCACCAATACATGTCCCTTTCCATCCCACCAATATATGTCCCTTTCCATCCCACCAATTTATGGCCTTTCCACTGTGCTGATATTTTAATTTCTGTGAATCTTTTTCACTTCATTTGTTTGTTGTTTGAATTCAGAATTGATTCATTGGGTTGAGTTTATGTCTGAAATGCTTGACATTAAATTTTGTTACGCAAGACCTTATCGTAAAGGGATTCCTCACATTATGGGGTGGCCCAATTACATGCAGGAGCAGCCGGACTTGTTTCGGCCTTCCCCACCAATTGCCGGACTTGCCTGAACGCTCTTCAGTCATGTCTTTACCAACTCGGTGTGTCTACCATGGCCTAATTGCTTTGGCCCAATAAGGCATAGCTTAAATAACGTTCCCGCTCGCTCATTGGATATTGTGGGTGAGTATAGAGTCGCGGGTAAAAGCGTTTTGGTTTTACAACATGTACGTGCAAATGCTTCCTAGTTTCCTCCCTGTTTCCCCCACAACCCCACACCCCTGCAGGGAGTGCGAGAATGACTGTCATGATGCAGGCAACAACTCTCCTGTATCCCAAATGAAATGCTGCTTCCTTTGCACCCGTGAATAACATGTGACTCATCCAGAATCAATTAGACATTTCTCTTTACATTGCAACAACATGCATTTTACTCCCTGCCTCCATGTGCTCTGTACTTTTGACGTTTGTGTAAGCATGTGCATGATATTACATTAAAAATTCTTCCAGGACTTTATAAAAGGATAAACAATTTATAAAGAAATAAAAATATATAAACAAACAAAGAAACAAACAAACCCCTCCCCCCAAGAAGGCAAGCTCGCATTTTTACAATTCTCTTATGAACAACCTTGAAATAAATTGCTTACCTGTCATAGCGATCCAGCCAACTCTTCCCCGCCTCTTCCATCTTCTCCATACCAGAATCAACCGCCCATCGTAGTCCATTCACCTCCTGGTGGGTCACAGGTATAAAACTGGTGTAATAAGTTCAACGTTTTTCAGAGAAATCGACTTCCTGGTTTGGTGCACTGAGCTCTGTGGTTGGATGCACAAAGGCAGGTTGGCATCGACTGCAGGTACCTCAAAGTGGGTTCTGCACTTGTACAGGAGGAATTTTTTTAATCGATCAAAAGCAAATTCAGAAAAATTAATTGTTGCAAGAACAGAATTGTAAGTGGAAATACAGGTGAATGAACTAATAATAATAAATAAATTCCAGAAGCAAATGGCATTGGACGAAAAGGCACGATCAAAGACTTTTAATCAGACCGAAAAGCAGAGGGTTTAGTCAACCCAGCTGGTGTTATGTTCCGCCATGACAGGAGCTCAAACTCAAGACCTGAAGATATTAAGCCGGTATTCTTAACCGTTAAGCCAACACCAGGCTTTGCAAGTATATAATTCAATTAAAATACAATAAAAATATTGAATGTTGTAGAATTTTTTTGGGGGGGAGTTGACCTCTGGTTTTGCAGCGCCTTATACACCACCTTATTTAACACATTACATTCGTTCTTCGTGCCTGTTTGTGTCCTGTATGACGTCCTTAAAAACATTAGGTTTATTTGGAATGATTCTCAATTTTGTTTGATTGCCAGAGGCAGATAGAGTAGAAATATTATCTCGTTCCTCAATGCGCATGTGCGATCGGGACGAATTCAGAGCCAAAGCAGTTAAATTACTCTGTGTCCATGTTGTCCACCCCATACCTTTTCCCGACCCCTCATTCTTTCTCACATCCATTATTTGTCCAAGTCTCCCTCTGTTTTGTCCCTCACCACTGCGGATTATTTGTTTTCCCCCCTCTCTTTCTGTGACGTCCTGACCTGTTCTATGTTCTGGCTCCTCCCCAAGCCTCAAAGTTGCATATTAAAAAGGGGAACTAGATTGGCGCTGGTATAGCGCATGTACCTCTACCACTTTGAACAATTTACGTTCTGTATCCCACTGATAGGCCGGTTCTGGAATCGGACCTGAACCAAAATGTAATTAGCTCGTTATTGTCACCGACCCAACTCATCCACAAGTTTTGTCATAACCCATCCACATATTTTTGAAATCCCATGCAATGTATAGGTTTTGGCCCCGTCCCTAAATGGGGACGAATCACTGAATTTTTTTTATTTTTTTTAAAGTTCTACCTTCCGGACCTTCACCAAAATCTAATCACTTCATCCTCGTCACACACCCAACCTGTCTGTCCACAACTTTTAGATATATCCTGCTCACAGACAAACAGACAGGCATAGACAGACAAATAGAGATGAAAACAAAACCTCCAACCACATTCGGTGGTGGAGGTAATAATAAGTGACTTGCACAGTTATTTCCCCTCCCTACACAGCATTGCACAGGCACTAGTAATGGGGTTCGGACTAGAGCTCGTATGAGGATCTATTTTAGGGATTAATTTGACGTCAGTGGAGTCATCATGCACTTAGCAGCAGCTCCATTCTTCGATATCACCTTTTCCAAGGCTCGCATGCCTTCGTTAGTCTTTTGTATCTTGGCCTGGTGATGCGACGTGGCTCGATTCAGTACTGTCTACAAATTGAGCAAAAGGGTTATGTGGGTATCAAAGTCAAGGCTGGAGAGCTTGCAGCTTGCAGAATAGAAAACAAACCAAATGGCCAGCATCACAAGTCTTACAATGCAAAATAACTACAACATGGCACCGACAATACGTGGAAAACCTTGTGACCAGATTCCCAATTAAATTGTACATCTTCGAGTTTGTGTGTATGCATGTGTGTATGTATGCATGTATGCATGTATGCATGTATGCATGTATGTATGTATGTATGTATGTATGTATATATAAATATATATATATATATAAATAAATATATATATAAATAAATACGAGTATATACAGGGTGGGCCAAAAGTAACCAAACATTGGGAAAATAAACACTTTTATGAAAAAGTGGTTTTATTCATAGAGTATGCTCGACATGGTTGCCATTGTTTTCAAAGCAGATTCGAATACGTCTCCGCCACTCTTGCTGAACACGCATTAGCACAGCTGGTGTTATGCTTGTACTGGCATTTTGAATACGTTCCTTGAGATGATTTATGTCTCGTATCTTTTCCTGATAAACCATGGCCTTCAAGTGCCCCCAAAAATATAAATCAAGGGGAGTGAGATCTGGGGATCTGGGAGGCCACTCCACAGGACCACGCCGACCAATCCAGGAATCCGGAAACTGCTGATCGAACCACTGACGCACGGGAATACCATAATGAGGTGGTGCCCCATCTTGCTGCAAATAAACTGGGAAGTCGCCGTCCTCGTTTATCAGGGATGGGATAATCGTTTCTTGCAACATGTTAAGATACTTTTCAGCATTACGATTTCCGCTGATGTAAAATGGTCCAATAATTCTGTCACCCCATATCCCGGCCCACACCATCAGTTTTCCGGCACCTTGCACCTTTGTCGGACTCATCCAGTGCGGGTTAGCATTACTCCAATAACGGAAGTTTTGCCGATTAACCTCTCCATTGACGTAAAAATTGGCTTCATCGGTAAACAAGATCCCAGATGAGAAGTTTGCGTCATCGTTCAATTTGCTTAATACCCATTCACAAAATTCCATCCGTCTATCCGGGTCGTCTTCACTCAGATGCTGCGCCATATGCAATTTGTATGGATGCCATTTGTTTGCTTTCAAAATGCACCTGATAAATCTGCGGACACCGCTTTCTGCAGACAACCGTCGTGTACTTTTTAGGGGACTCCGTGTAAGCGTTGTTAGTATTCTGTCCGTTGTATCTTCATCTGTGGCTGAACGTCTGCGACCACTTTTTTGTTGATCTGCAACACTTCCAGTTTTTTGGAACTTTGTAATAGGTTTTGCCACAGTGTCGTGTGTGATGTTCTTTCCATGTTTTCTGTTGAATTCCATTGCAACCTTGCGACTGCTTCCTGACCCGGCCATCAGTATGATCTCAATTCGTTCTTCTCTTGACAAACGCATCTTTCAATAGTATCTGAAAATAAAAAAAGAACATGTTAAAAACCCTATGTATGGCTATAGTCCAGGAATAATAGATTTAACCCAGAACAAATTCAAACAAAGCTGAAAATTTCAGGATATGTTCAGAAAACTGTCCTGAATAACATACTAAATGTCCCCAGACATCCCCCTTGTGCTTCAACGGAAATTCAAGATGGCGTCCAAAATGGCGGCAATTTTGGCATTTTATCATATTACCACCTAAAAACATGATAGAAATGCAAACAGGGTGTCAAAATACATGTTTTCAAGCACGAGGATTGTTTTAAAGATTACATTATGAGTTTATATGACATATGTGTCATTCGATCGATTATGAACAATTTCAACTACTTATAAGATTATATTTTATCATCATCGTCTTCATCACTGTCAGGAAAAACTTGTCTAGTCTCTTCATCTTCTCCATCTTCATCCAGCAGTGATGGAAATTGTGCAGCATTGTTGCAGGTCTGGCCATTGCACTTGACGCATAAGGTGGAGCAAGGTAACCCAAGCTTCCTGCAACCGCACGACGAGCCACAGCCATCTGCTTTGCAGCAGCATGATACCATGTTTAGCAGAGTGTCAGGGGCAATGGGCTGGTCTGTTTCAACGGGAATGAGATTGTTATCCTGCAGTCTCCATCCCCACTCTGTTGGCTGCAAGGGATTGCCCATCCACTCCTGAACCGTGAAGTAGGTTCTGAAGGCATGCTGCTTGGCTGCAGCACTTGTTGGGGGTAACGATGCTAGCTGAAAGGATGATGAAAGGGAGGTTCTGCTGATTGCCTTTTTGTAGGCAATATATCGTAACTTGTCCAGGGAAGCACATTTGCTGCTAGCTCCATACAACTTGAGAAGGAACCTTTCACCTGCCTTTTGCACTTCCTGATGAGTGCTCCCAGTACTGGAGAAGTTTTTCAGCAAACCATGGTGTTTCTCCTTATATACCAGGTTGAATGCTTTGCGCTTCCCCTGGCGGTACAGGGCAGACACAGTATCGCAACCAGTTATAGCATGGAGCACCATCAAATATGTACTGCAGTCGCCAATGCTATCTTGAATGTCCCGAACCCTGTACAGTGTTGTGGGGTTCTTCCGACATAGCATATACACGTCCATGTTTATGGTTGCTTGAGCCACCAGCATTACGAGTATGTCTGTGTCTGTACCAACAATAACCACAGGGTTCCCTGACTCTGCCAAAGATAGAGCGGTTGAGACTATCGGGGCATCTGCATCAGCCCTTGCTTCACCAGAATGCCCGACTCATGACGCATAATGTCACTAAGCATCTGTATCAGCCGCTCCTTGTTGTGACCATTGGCCAGAAATGCAGCCTGGGAAGTGGTGGTTTGCATGTTATGGTCAAACAAGATGTTACTGGATGTGGCTTTCTTTGCCCGCCACTGTTGTTCAACTGCCTTTGTGGAGCTGGTGTTATAGCCATCAAATACAACAGTGTTGCCTGCTCCATAATGTTTCAAAGTATAGGAAACGTAACAATGACACACATCACTGTACTTCGATGGTTGTGGCCAGAACACCGACTGCAACAGATGACCCCCATCCACAACGTAGCGACACTTGTCAGGCATGTCCAGCTGTGCAGGGACAAACGACTTCAGGAGTGTACCTAGGGCACTCTTGTTTGTCTTCCGCATGGCGCCATCGTGAAACAGGGAAGAAGGTTGAGGGCCAAGTTCGTATGCCAGAAACTCTTCCAGGTCCGAGCTAGTCTTCAAGACACAGTTTATCTTGTTGAAGAAGAGATCAGGATTCACGACTGTGTTTTGCCCCCTGATGTTGATGCTATTGTGCTTATCATTCAACGTCTTCACTTTGTTGCTGCGGTGCAGTGTGATCTCTGGGAAGCGTTTGCCGGCTATCCTAGAGGCCGCAGTAAGACCAACGTTCACTGCATCATCACAGTTGACCGAGACATCAGCTACAACTCCAGTCGCGATTGACACCAGACGGTCTCGTTGAAAACCAGCAAATGGTGGATGCGCCTGCAACCACTGCACGAAAACACCATGATCCGTGTTGAATTTTTCTTTGGTGGATGAACGGAGAACCTTATGTTGTTCCGAGTTAGTTGTGTGTACACCAGTGAACTCCTCCAGATCGTCACAGACAGGAACACATTGAGGTAAAGCATGAACCCATTTTGCCAAGGTACTGTCGGTAATACCTCGACCATGGGTCATTCCCCCACTCATTTTCAGCATCCTCATCAAGAACTGCTCGATTGTTTGATCAGAGAAATTCCCAGCCCATAATTCATTAGCTCGGCGGATTGTGAAGTAACCTTTGTCAGTGAACAAACTATACTCATCAGGTGGCATGACTTTGTTGATGGATTCCATCTGCTGGAGGTAGAGTCTGGCAGATTTGGCATAAGGAAGATGACCAACTGCGTGGAAATGTGGAATCATCTCCCTTACACTGTGAAGGTGGAGCTTCCAATCACCTGTCCTCTCAGCTCTGACAAAGTTCAGCATCAGGATAACCTGATGGACGTATTGCACCCATAGCTTGCCAGTTCTACTATGGCTAGCTGCTTGGTCAAGCTGTTGTGACAGTAGTTGGTGGAACTGCGTAACAATTTCGTCCTCTTCTACATTAGCGGTGCCTACATCTTGGTGAATAGTGTTGTCGTGCACACAGGCCAGGTGTTCTCTGTCAGTCTGGTTTAACGAGTCAGACTTCTCCAGCAGGACACTTATGAGAGCTAACAAGGAGAGAATGTGAGCCCGCACTGCTCGAGAGTAAGCATGGCCAGTCAGCATGTGTACCACAGACCCATTGGCATACACTCTTCCCCACAGTTCCGCTAACCCACTCCCTGACATGATGTGGCCTATACTACCAAGATATGACATCAAAGATGAAATCCACCAAGTGGAACAATCACTCTGTCCAAGTCGTTGGAAGCAGCAACTATTTCTGAAGCCTTCTGGAACAAAGGCTGATCAAAAGTTACAGGACAGATTTTCAGATCATGTTTTTCACTTTGTTCTTGGGCAAAACACAGTGCAGAGTAGATGGTGCTGGGGTTACTAGGATCAAGATTGATTAAGGGGAGAGTTTCAATTCTGGAGGTATGAAACTCGACATTCCTCACAAGTTTTCATGAATCCACTCCAAGGAACTCGAGATGATAGGTTCAACACATACCCAACCAAATCAAAAGCTGTCGCTTGAAGAATTTGACTGTCAGAAATGTTCAGAGACTCAACTGTTACACACTGAAGCCCAGGAACTGGCGGTTTGCTGTAAGTCTTGATGGGGATTTGCGCAAATGTACCTAATAGCTCTGTTGATGGTGCTTTCGCTGTGCGCTTGATGGGCGACTTATCCACTGTTCCGTAAGGAGTTACACATGCTATTCCACCCATAGCATGAAATGTGTTGTGACCGGTCAGCGTAGCTACGTTGAAGTCCGCATTGTCAAACACAAATTGCGTAAAACCATTCAAGCCATAGGAAGGTTCGCAAGTGGGTATTAGACTATTCTCAAAGCGTTGCACTTCCTTGTAATCGTCAGCAAAGGTGATACTGCTCAGGATATCTATCAGCTCACGTGAGGCGTAGTTGCGATGTATGTACAATGCAATGGCAAGTAGCAATGGTGAGCTAAATGACCTCGGTCTGCAGGTTGAAATGATGGAATGGGCTATGGCCGTGCACCGTCTGTTTACAACTCTAGACTGTTTATCCTTCGGATCTAGCAATTTTTGCAAGAAACGCTTTAGTGAGTCAGGAATCAAGGTGTTACCATTCTCAGTGTCTTTCATTGTGGGGTATTCAGTGAGATCATAAATTGATAAGCGAATATCATCAAGAATAATTGATGCAGCCATTTCAATTATGCGATCATTTTCGTTATAATTCCCAGTTGTTCTGTCGGTCACCCACTTTTCACGAAGGATCCGGTGCGCAGAGTCACGAAAACTGACAATGCTCGTCTTTCCAGGGATACTTGTGATGATGATGTCCTCACCATAACGTTCGTTCAGCTTCTGTTTGAAGTATTTGATGGAATACCCTTCTTCACCTTGAAGAAACGTTTCCATATGTTCCATGAGCACCGAAATAGAAAACTGACATTCATCATTCTCATCTATAAATGAATAGAGTGTATTGAAGGCATAATCTCTTACAGCGTCAGCTGGTTTGCCAACGGATTGTGTTTTCTCAGTATTAGTAAAGAACTCAACACCACAGGCTCTATGGTATTTGGCCTCAGCTGCTACCAAATCTATGACAGCATCTATTCTCTTGGCAACTTTGTTGCCCCACTCATCACATCTTTCTCTTGCGCGTTTCGAAACACTGTCCTTATATTCAATGGTCTGAACATTGCTGAAGGGTTTCCTTCGTTTGAGTGCGATTTTGCTACTTGTTTCTATCACCTCAGCACAATATAAGCAGTCACTTACTATATTAAAGACGTTGGTTCTGGATCTTAGTGTGGCTGGTGCAACATCATCCTCAGATGGTTCCCCACTAGCCTTTCTCTTCGCTGCCTTAATGCTGGTTTCGCGGGTGTACCCTTTGCGACAAGCAGCGTGCACTTGCAGAGGGTCTGCCGACTGAAACAGGTCGTGGAGTCCATCTTGTCTTTTCAAACTTGCTTCCACCAGGGTCCTGCGCCCCCTCTCTTCAACACAGACGTAACTACTTCCCAAATTTTCTTGACATATTACACACGACGCCATCTGTGAAACACAAACAAATGTAGAGTTAGTAAAGTCAAAGGAAAGTTAATGCTTGAAAATGTATGCAAACAAATATGTATGCAGAAACATGATACTAGGAATCTTTCTCTTGCTCGTTTCGAAACACTGTCCTTATATTCAATGGTCTGAACATTGCTGAAGGGTTTCCTTCGTTTGAGTGCGATTTTGCTACTAGTTTCTATCATAGCGGATGTATCATATATTTCTTTTTTAGATTGTCCTTGGCACAAGCAACACAATTCAAGCAAGGTCAAGCGCATATCGTCTTAGCGGAGACACAATGTGCCAAAAATCATAAACTTACCAGTAGTATGTTCTTGAGTACTTTAGATACAGTTTGTTCATTTCTCTATCACAATCAAATATGTACATTGATTTGTGATGATGATGCTAAAAGTGACAACACAGTGACGTGAGACTACTACTGAGAAGTCAGGTCATCTAGCGTGACATCATTCGCCTATGACGTCATTCGCCTATGACGTCACGATACCATCGCGTCGCCCAGTGGGAATAAGACATATTATAAAATAAACCTAGTATAAACCTATAATAGAATAAACCTAGGTCCTAAGAGCCTAGATAATATGTTTCAGAGTTACGGCCGTTTTTGGCCAACAATGACCTTGATAAATATCATTTGACCTTGAAAATGACACATATAAATCCTATAAACTCATAATGTAATCTTTAAAACAATCCTCGTGCTTGAAAACATGTATTTTGACACCCTGTTTGCATTTCTATCATGTTTTTAGGTGGTAATATGATAAAATGCCAAAATTGCCGCCATTTTGGACGCCATCTTGAATTTCCGCTGAAGCACAAGGGGGATGTCTGGGGACTTTTAGTATGTTATTCAGGACAGTTTTCTGAACATATCCTGAAATTTTCAGCTTTGTTTGAATTTGTTCCGGGGTTCACCTTATTTGGTGCTAATGCTCTTGGACTACTACTTATAGCCCACCCTGTATATAAAGAAATAAATAAATATATATATAGATGTGTCTGTGTCTGTGTTGTGTCATTGAACTACTTTCTCAAACTTTTGTGAAATCGTACCAAACTTCTGGTATGCACATATCTCTCCCGTCGGTATGTCCTAAGGGTATTTAAAAAAAACAAAATTCCAATTTTATTTTTATTTTTTGGAATTTTTTCGGGCAATTTTTTTTTTTTCATCTTAAGTTTTCAACTTCAATTGTTTATAAAATGTGATATCACGTATATTACAAATACATTTGTGCAAAATAATTGTTTGAATTATGATTGGTTTAAACCATGACAAAACGGCAACTCAAGTACAGTCATTTATCTATATATCTACACATCTGGGCAGTGTCTGTGCTGTCACTTAAAGACTCCCTCAAACTTTTGTTTCCGTGGTTGTGAAGGGTTTTTAATAACGTTGTGGTGGTTTTGAATCACGTGGTGGTTTTGAATCACGTGGTGGTGAGGTGTTTTTAAATCACATGGTGGTGAGGTGTTTTGAATTACGTGGTGGTGAGGTGTTTTGAATTACGTGGTGGTGAGGTATATATAATTACGTGGTGGTGAGGTGTTTTTAAGTATGCGGTGGTGAGGTGTTTTTAAGTATGCGGTGGTGAGGAGTTTTGAATTAGTTGGTGATGAGGTGTTATGAATTACGTGGTGGTGAGGTGTTTTGAATTAGTTGGTGATGAGGTGTTTTGAATTACGTGTGGTGACTGGTGAGGTATATATAATTACGTGGTGGTGAGGTGTTTTTAAGTATGTGGTGGTGAGGTGTTTTGAATTAGTTGGTGATGAGGTGTTTTGAATTACGTGGTGATGAGGTGTTTTGAATTTCGTGGTGGTGAGGTGTTTTTATTACGTGTATTATGGCTGTGAGGTGTTTTCAATTTCGTGGTGGTGAGGTGTTTTTATTACGTGTTTTATGGCTGTGAGGTGTTTTAAGTTACTTGGTGGTGAGGTGTTTTGAATTACGTGGTGGTGAGGTGTTTTGAATTACGTGGTGGTGAGGTGTAATCGTCCCAAACTTCCAGTTCTTCCCCTCCTCCTCTGCGAGGTATGTGCTGAGGGGTTCTTTCTTGAAAGAAAAAAAAACATTCAACCTAAATTGCCTATAAAAATGTAATATCACAAACACAACAAATACATTTGTGCAAAATAATTGTTTGTATTATGATTGGTGTAAATCATGACAACACAGCAACTCTGGTACAGTCAATATCCTCAGCTAAAATAAGCCCTGAGTGAGGCGAGCACAGCGAACCGAGGCAAGCTAGTGTGTATATATTGTTACGCAACTGTGATTAACACCACAGTTACGGATGGCCGATTTGCGAGACTTTAACTCCCGAGGCGAAAACTCAATGGCGGATTCAAACTCAACACAAAGTTAAACGCGTGGAAGGGCAGACGCAGCAAGCTCCGCAGCCTTATCTATTAAAATGAAACACCCAGGAAAACTGCGTTCAGATATATACAGAAAATAATATAAGGATTTATTAATGAAAAGTAAAGACAGTGAAAAAGCCCGCGCCGGTAGTACTAATAACTCTAATAAGCCTAAATTGGGATCCCACACACAACAGATACCAAACACGATACGAGGGAGATTATTACGAAAATAACACGTCTCGTCATGTAAAGTGTAAACGCGGAGATCGGGCTTATCTGGCTCCTTTCGTCTTCAGTGTAACACGGCCCCGCGCCTCCAAGCGCCACCAGGCCTCGTCGGTTCAACGGCACACCCACACCACGAGCTCCCTTGCTCCAAAGGTCCAACGCAGGGCTGCACAGAGCAGACGAACTCCACTTGACCAGGGACAGGAAGGACTCCTTTTAACTCCACTCGACTCGACTCTCTGCGGGAGTGCTGGCAGCCAAGTGCCAACTGTTCAGTGCCAACTGTTCAACGAACTGCGACGAACGAACCTCGAACTGCAACGAACTGCTGCGAACTGCCGCGTGCTCTGTGTCCTCGGTGTGCCCGGTGTGCTCGGTGTGCTCGGTGTGCTCGGTGTGCCAACTGCCGACTGCGAAGTGCGAACTCTCCACCAACTGCTTGAATCTTGAAATGGCGTCCGACCGTCGCATATATCTCTTGCCGATGACGTCACATTGGCGCACTCCTCAGTCAATCACAGCCTCCCAACTCGCCGGCTCGCCCCGGCCACGCCCTCTGCGGCATGCTCCACTCTCGCTCACCGACCCCCGCGGTCCCTGTGCTACAACACGTGCCAGGCGAGGTTTGTAGGCCTTGGAGGTGCGAACGGCGGCGGCCAACCGTGGCGGTGTTTTTGGCCTGGTTTCCTGCCCATTTATTACGAAGTCAATGTCAGGGAAAGGGAATTATTTAATGTTGCGCTAAGGACCTAACTAATGTTTATGTGGTTTGCAGTGCCATAATGGACAAAGGTTTGACTACCAGGTGAGACTCACAGGGGCGTTACCTTTAATCCCTCACTATTTAACACTCGGACCTCCAGGTAGATCCACAATCATACATCTTACCCCGACAAACGCCTAAACATCAATAACTTATTACATGTAGAGTCCCTGTCACGACAGCCGAATACCTACCTATTCAGATCTACCTAGCTCTAGATGTTACTCTACCAAATTCATAACAATATGTATATATGTATATATATATATATATATATATATATATATATATATATATATATTGTTGCGGATATGGGATTTGCCCTCCATCCATATCCGCTTGTAAATATTCCCCTATTTCCCCAATACTCCCCAACTATCCCCAATCCCCCATTCCCTAGTCCCATTGTCTGTAAATAACAATCTGTAGAACCGACCTTCCCCTTTTTCCCCCATTAAATGTCGTGCCCAGGTTCACCGCATCTCACGTAGACAACTATAGGACATCTTGCTAGTTATTCTTAGTCTATGTCAGTTAAGGACTCGTTTCCATTAATTCTGACTCTTCGTTGCACCAGAATGTGATTGTATGGCACCAGTAGTGAGTTTAGGACCTCCCAATACCTCCCCACAACCTCATCTCCGCATCCTCCCATCATCTCATGGAACAACAACAACTACAACCACAGCGGGGGCGGCGCGGCCGCGGCGCGGGGAGTGGGCATCCTCACTCCGGCTTGGTTAGCCGCCATTGCCCATGTGCTCCGACGGGGTTACCAAGAAGGGGCTGCCTGTCGGCCCCTC
Source organism: Myxine glutinosa (assembly GCF_964187855.1). Lineage (NCBI taxonomy): Eukaryota > Metazoa > Chordata > Myxini > Myxiniformes > Myxinidae > Myxine > Myxine glutinosa. The sequence continues at coordinate 106,318 of NW_027617257.1, read as the reverse complement.
GTCAAGGGCGGAGCCCGGTAACCCCCCCGCACCCAATAAGAAGCGGCGGGCCGATTCCATCTGGGGCGGAGCTAACGAGCCGAGGGCGTGTCACTCCCCGCTGGATATACGCAGCCACTTACCGGAGGTGACGTCAGATGCGCCCCCAGCTTGGAGAGAGAAGTCGCCACCTCCGAGCGCTGAGAGACCTCCCTGCATCTTTTGGACCGCGCTTTATCCTGTCCCTGAGCCAAGGTGCACCTTGTGCTATCCATCGACTACCTGCCCTTCCTTGCCATCAATCCCTGTGTGAGTCAGTCTTGTCCCGTTTATCTGTGGTCTGTCGGGGCTAATATAAGACCGTATTTAAGTGCCCACCTTTCTATGTTGTACCTCTCGTCAGTGTAATCTAAACGTTCTGCATACAAATATTATAACCTCCTCCGGAGGTCTTGAGAACTGTACCCCTGGTGTCGTGTCATATAACCCAGCCGTTGTGTCCTTTCCTTCATTGATCTAGCGTAGCGCGACTCGGCCAACGTTCGAGTGGAATCGGGTAAACTGTGCAGACGCGGTCATACCAAACCGCTCGGTAAAGTAACATCCAAAACCGCGTCTGTAACAATATATATATATATATATATTGTTACAGACGCGGTGGTGGATGTTGGTTCACCGAGCGGTTTGGTATGACCGCGCCTGCACAAGTTACCCGATTATGCTCGAACGTTGACTAAGTCGCGCTATGCTAAATCAATGATGGAAAAGGACACAACGGCTGGGATTAAAATGACACGACACCAAGGCTTCAGTTCTCAAGACCTCCGGAGGAGGTTATATTAGGGCGGAAAGTTAGATTACAGGAATGAGAGGGACAGCATAGAAAGACAGGCACTTAGACACACTTATCTTATTCCCTGACAGACGACAGATAAACAGGACAAAACTGACTCACACGGGGATTGATGGCAAGGAAAGGCAGAATCGATGGCTCCAGGTGCACCTGGGCTCAGGGCAGGATCGACCCAGTCCGGTCTAGAGATGCGGGGAGGTCGCAGCGCTCGGATGTGGTGAATGTCTTCTCAAGCTGGGGGCGCATCTCACGTCACATCCGGTAAGTCGCCGCGTATATCCGGCGGGGAGTGACACGCCCTCGGCTCGTTAGCTCCGCCCCTGATGGAATCGGCCCGTTGCTTCTCATTGGGTGCGTGCGGGGGGGTTACCGGCTCCGCCCTTGACGAGGGGCCGACAGGCAGCCCCTTCTTGGTAACCCCGTCGGCGCACATGGGTAATGGCGGCTAACTGAGCCGGAGTGAGGACGCACACTCCCCGCACGCCGCGCCGCGCCCCTCTGTTGTTGTAGTTGTTGTTGTAGTTGTAGTTGTAGTTGTAGTTGTTGTTGTTGTTTGGGGAAGAAGATGGGAGGAGGTATGGGAAGGTCCTAAACTCACTACTGGTGCCATATAATCACATTCTGGTGCAACGAAGAGTCAGAATTAATGGAAACGAGTCCTTAACTGACATAGACTAAGAATAACTAGCAAGATGTCCGAAAGTTGTCTACGTGAGATGCGGTGGACCTGGGCACGACATTTAATGGGGGAAAAAGGGGAAGGTCGGTTCTACAGAGTGTTGTTTACAGACAATGGGACTAGGGAATGGGGGATTGGGGATAGTTGGGGAGTATTGGGGAAATAGGGGAGTATTTACAAGCGGATATTGAGGCCAAGTCCCATATCCGCAACATTGCACCCTTCTCTACCCTCGGGGCGTCCCGACCCGATAAATTTTTACCTATTTTAGTGTGGCACTCAGATGTAGTTCCCTCTACTATTAACTCTACCCTGAGTGCGACAGTTTTACAGATGTTCACAAATGAGTAAATATGTCCCCCTGCGACGTTGCACCCTTCTCCTCACAGAAACACACCCACAGGATAACCGAATCCGGAAAGAATTCGCAAACTAAACATACAGCCGGTAGGGAGCATTATTTACACGACTACGCTGCTATTTACACTACGATCCAGGACCTGTTTCTGGAGGAACACATGCAGATGTTATGCATAGAGAGAGAGCACGCATGCCAGCATCGATACACCAACCCACGAGTGCTCTGTGGCCTACGGCCTTTAATAATGTGCAGAGCACCCCTTCCAAGCATCAAAAGCACCACCCCATCACACAGTGAGCACCATCCGGTGCACCAATAAAGTGTTTATAAATCACCGGTGGTGTCGCAGCCGGCCGATGTTCTGCCGCTGGTCTTGCCTTCATGTGGTGCACTTGGCCTTCTTACTTCTTTAAAAAATCAAGAAAGGCACCAACCGCGTCCATTTCTGTATTGTGGCCGTCAGGGGCCAACTAAGAGTGGTTCACCTGTTTGGCATAGGTGCCACGTTGACCCATAGGTCCTTCCACGGGTGGTGCTTGGCCGCAAAAGAACTGCGGTCCATTGTGGGTGGCCACAAACATTGCGGTCCATATGGTGTATCGATCCAAGCAGCAAGCAGCGAAAGTGCAGGCCCACAACTGCGGAGCCAGCACCTCTCTCTCCTCTCTCTCTGCCCCAAAGCCAGATCCTCGGAGGTGGGAGACAAAAGAAGCAGACAAGTGAGTAAGGTGGTAAGGGCGCAAAAGTGCACGCAATACAAGATGATGCACACTGGGGGCACATGGGAACCAGGTGAGACAGGTACGTTCCTATCGTACGCCCCCCCCCCCCCCACCAGGTAACCTACATGGCCCCTCCCTTACCCCTTACTGTATCCACAAAACACAACACTACCCATAAACATCTACTTTACAAATCAACAAACGTCCCTACTGTCTTCCCCGTTCCTCCCATAAACCAAATTCGTCTTCTCTCCCTCCTAACCAATCAAATTTGCCATTTTCAACTCTCATCAAAATTTGCCATCTCCAACTCAACATCAAAATTTGCCATCACCAATTCATCATCAGTCCCTCCTAAGGAGGGAGAGATGGAATCACCCCAATGTCTCATCCACGTCGTGATGCGTCTCACCAATCCACCCAGCAATTCTCATTTCCTGCACACAGAACAAAGAAAACACAGGTGTGGAGTCATCATCACCACAGGTAAGTGGCTGCGTATGGTGCGACAGGTTCATCAATCCTAACTATTTCCTAAATGACTTTAACAACTTTACACTACCCGGGGTCTTTCTCCGGCCAAACCATTGGCCCTCTTACACTATGGGTTCTAAAAACCAATTCCCATTGGCCAAACTGTGGTGCTTTTCAATTTGGGGTCTCACTCCCCCGATTCATCTCCCGGTGCCCTCGCACAATTTCTGGGCTGTGGCGTGTACCTCTCCCAGCGGGTCTACCCACCTGCACACCTCCACCACTGCAGTTGCCTCCGAGCTTACCTGCTCCTTACCCTAACCTAACTACCTGGGGAAGGCCCTCTGGCGCTCTCCCCACTCGGTGCCCTCTCTGGCACTGGGCTGCCCGATCCACACCCGGGATCCTCAGGCACCCACTCACAACTACCGGCTCCCAGAGCCCACCTGCGGCCTCACCTGGCCGACATCCTCACAGTGGTGGAGTGCCCAACCAACTACACACACTAACAGGCTACACGCCCCGCCATTTCCACAACACTAATGCACCCATTCACAACACCATTCTGCAACCGCACCACAGATGCCAATATCCAACCACAATTTACCTATACCCTCTACCTAACACTTACACTACCCGCCCCGGGTACTCGTGAAAGGGGTCCACTCTTCCTCCATCCACACCTTCGCACCATGCACACCACTCCGTACCACTTACTCCAACTCTCTCCACACACCTGTACCTGCACACCTGTGCTCTCACACCTGGTGCCACCTGCACCCTTCTCTCCCCAAGCGCATTCGCGCTGATCCACACACTCATTACTCACACACTGTTCCACACACCTGTCCAGTTGCACACCTGTGCAATCACACCTGTTCAATTCTCAACCACACGGCATCATCTCATCTAACTACTCCCCTCTGAAACTTGCGCTTCCCAGTCGTCCCTTTAAACTATTGCGCTCCCTCGTCATTATCATCCACACTAATCTACCTGCGTCCCCACTACAGGTATCAGTCACTAACTAACCTTAACGTCACCTAATGTCATCTTCGCTAGATCCCTACACACAATATAACCTAACCCACCCGGACTAGTTTTCACTGCCATACACCCCATAAGCTATTGCGCATTTGCCCCCCCACCATGGGAAGGGTGGCAGGGATGCCACCCTTACCCACCGGGCCTATCGCTCCTCAATCCCCCAGTCCTCTGGCACTAATAAGCCCCCCTTATTCAGAGGTACTGGGTCCCGCCTCGGCATCTAAAGCCGAGGCAATCCACGGGGGCGCCTGCTCGCCGGTGTAAGGTCTTATCCGGTCGGCGTGGACGATCCGAGGGAGGGCTCGTGGCCCCATTTTGATCTTAATGACCACGTCACAGATTTGCGACAGGACGACTCCTGGGCCTTGCCAGGGGGAGGTGAGTTTTGGGCACCTTCCCTTCCGCCTCCGGGGATTAAAGAACCAAATCTTCATCCCCGGAGCGTATTGACTCCCCTGGCTCCGGTCGTCGTACCTGCGCTTCATCTTTTCCCCCGCCAGATGGAGTTGGCGGCGGGCGAAGGCATGGACTAGCTCCATGCCTTCCTCTAGGTGACGTGCGTACCCCTCCCTCGGCGGGTTAACCACTGTGTCTGGCACGGGACCGCATAGCAAGTCGGCGGGAGCCCGTAACTCCCGCCCATACATAAGCAACGCTGGACTGCATGCGGTGGCCCCGTGCTGGCTGGTTCGGTAGGCCATGAGCAAATAAGGGAGATGTTCGTCCCAGTCATCCTGACGGGTGGCGGTGAACAGTGCCAGTTGTTGGATTAAAGTTCGGTTGAATCTTTCCACCATCCCGTCAGATTGAGGTCTTAAAGGCGTTGTTCTGGTTTTCCGAATTGACAGGAGACTGCACACATCTTTTAGCAATTTGCTCTCAAAATTTCGTCCCTGGTCGGTGTGCAACTCCTGTGGAATCCCATGCCGGCACACAAATCCTTCCACGAAGGCCTGCGCTACCACCCCTGCTTCTTGGTTGGGGAGGGCGTAGGCCTCCGGCCACTTGGTGAAGTAGTCCATCACAACGAGGATGTACTTATTACCTAGGCGGGTGCGGGGTAGTGGGCCTAGGATATCCATGGCCACCCGCTCTAGGGGGGCCCCCACCTGGTGTAATTGAAGGGGGGCCCTCATCCTCCGTGCTGGTCCCTTTTTGGCAGTACAGGCGTCGCATCTCCGACACCAGTCCTGTATGTCGCGCCCCATATTCACCCAATTGCTCACTCTGAGCCCTCGCTTCGTCCCTCATTACCCCCATTTGGTTTCCCATTACCCCCATTTGGTTTCCCATTACCCCCAATTGCTCACTCCGAGCCCTCGCTTCGTCCCTCATTACCCCCATTTGGCCCTCCAATCGCTCACCCATTTGTTCCATAAGGGCCCTCATTTGCAGGAGGAAAAGGTTCGAATCCACCAGGGGCGCTGCCACGGTCGCGGGCGCGGTGACCAGCGAGGCGCCATTTTGCGCGCCTGCTACCCTCGCTGCTTCGCTCTCCTCACGTCCCTCAATTTGGTCCTGGACCGACCCTGCCTCACTCTCCTCTACCGGAACCCAGCTGTCTTGATCCGCCATAGCGCGACTTTCAAAATTCGGGTTTTTATTTTCGTAAAACAAATTCAAATTTCGCCGTTATAACTTCGAGCGGGAAACGCGCTCCGGGTCGAATTCTACCTCTCCAACACCAATTGTTACCCTAGTGGTACAATTGGTGTTCCAAAATTTGGGCCTAATAAATTTAGTCCCGGGTCCGAATCCCACTCCTCGACACCAATTGTTACAGACGCGGTGGTGGATGTTGGTTCACCGAGCGGTTTGGTATGACCGCGCCTGCACAAGTTACCCGATTATGCTCGAACGTTGACTAAGTCGTGCTATGCTAAATCAATGATGGAAAAGGACACAACGGCTGGGATTAAAATGACACGACACCAAGGGTTCAGTTCTCAAGACCTCCGGAGGAGGTTATATTAGGGCGGAAGGTTAGATTACAGGAATGAGAGGGACAGCATAGAAAGACAGGCACTTAGACACTTATCTTATTCCCTGACAGACGACAGATAAACAGGACAAAACTGACTCACACGGGGATTGATGGCAAGGAAAGGCAGAATCGATGGCTCCAGGTGCACCTGGGCTCAGGGCAGGATCGACCCGGTCCGGTCTAGAGATGCGGGGAGGTCGCAGCGCTCGGATGTGGTGAATGTCTTCTCAAGCTGGGGGCGCATCTCACGTCACATCCGGTAAGTCGCCGCGTATATCCGGCGGGGAGTGACACGCCCTCGGCTCGTTAGCTCCGCCCCAGATGGAATCGGCCCGTTGCTTCTCATTGGGTGCGTGCGGGGGGGTTACCGGCTCCGCCCTTGACGAGGGGCCGACAGGCAGCCCCTTCTTGGTAACCCCGTCGGCGCACATGGGTAATGGCGGCTAACCGAGCCGGAGTGAGGACGCACACTCCCCGCACGCCGCGCCGCGCCCCTCTGTTGTTGTAGTTGTTGTTGTAGTTGTTGTTGTAGTTGTAGTTGTTGTTGTTGTTGTTGTTGTTGTTTGGGGAAGAAGATGGGAGGAGGTATGGGAAGGTCCTAAACTCACTACTGGTGCCATATAATCACATTCTGGTGCAACGAAGAGTCAGAATTAATGGAAACGAGTCCTTAACTGACATAGACTAAGAATAACTAGCAAGATGTCCGAAAGTTGTCTACGTGAGATGCGGTGGACCTGGGCACGACATTTAATGGGGGAAAAAGGGGAAGGTCGGTTCTACAGAGTGTTGTTTACAGACAATGGGACTAGGGAATGGGGGATTGGGGATAGTTGGGGAGTATTGGGGAAATAGGGGAGTATTTACAAGCGGATATTGAGGCCAAGTCCCATATCCGCAACAATATATATATATATATATATATATATATATATATATATATATATATATATATATATATATATATATATATCAATTAACACCCTGGTGTTGGGCTAGCGGCTAGGGTGGCGGCTTAGGATCCCAGGTTCGAATCCCAGTCGATCGCTGAATTAACGCCAGGGGGGTTGACTCAGCCTGTCATCCTTCCGAGGTCGGCTAATTGAGTACCAGTTCACTGGTAATTCCCTGTTTGTCGTTGAAGGCGGCAAAAAGGGTTGGCGTCAGGAAGGGCATCCGGCCGTAAAACATTGCTTCAAAAAGGGGACCAAAAAACAACAACAACCACGGTTCCCGAAAAAGGCCAACCCCCGCTTGCGGGGAAAAATGGCCTCTAAAGGTGGTTTTTCAATAATAATTAACAGGATTAAATAATTAAATTTATATATGTGGGAACGTTACATGCCCAGACCAGCAATCGAATCCAGGTCTCTGTCTCTCACATACTTTTTGAGGGGAAACCACAGGACATCCTCGGAGATTTTACATTTGTTGATCAATCAATGATAAATCAAGCAATGATATGATTTGTTTCATTGTCATCTTTTCTTGTAGTGTGTTCGACAATAAAAGTTCTCTGGATAGCCTGTTTGTTTAACAAGTGGGAAAGAACACCTTCACAATTAATACTGTAATATGCGATTTCCCAATTGCGACAAGCACCCCAGAGTCTCCACCCGACAAGCATCCCAGAGTCTCCACCCGACAAGCATCCCAGAGTCTCCACCCGACAAGCATCCCAGAGTCTCCACCCGGCAACCATCCGAGTCTCCAACCGACAAGCATCCCAGAGTCTCCACCCGACAAGCATCCCAGAGTCTCCACCAGACAAGCATCCCAGTCTCCACCCGACAAGCATCCCAGAGTCTCCACCCGCCAAGCATCCCAGAGTCTCCACCCGACAAGCATCCCAGAGTCTCCACCCGACAAGCATCCCAGAGTCTCCACCCGACAAGCATCCCAGAGTCTCCACCCGGAGAGCATCCCAGAGTCTCCACCCGGAGAGCATCCCAGAGTCTCCACCCGGCAAGCATCCCAGAGTCTTTACCCGGCAAGCATCCCAGAGTCTCCACCCGGCAAGCATCCCAGAGTCTCCACCCGGCAAGCATCCCAGAGTCTCCACCCGACAAGCATCCCAGAGTCTCAACCCGACAAGCATCCCAGAGTCTCCACCCGGCAAGCATCCCAGAGTCTCCACCCGACAAGCATCCCAGAGTCTCCACCCGACAAGCATCCCAGAGTCTCAACCGGACAAGCATCCCAGAGTCTCAACCCGACAAGCATCCCAGAGTCTCAACCCGACAAGCATCCCAGAGTCTCCACCCGGCAAGCATCCCAGAGTCTCCACCCGGCAAGCATCCCAGAGTCTCCACCCGGCAAGCATCCCAGAGTCTCCACCCGACAAGCATCCCAGAGTCTCCACCCGACAAGCATCCCAGAGTCTCCACCCGACAAGCATCCCAGAGTCTCAACCCGACAAGCATCCCAGAGTCTCCACCCGGCAAGCATCCCAGAGTCTCCACCCGGCAAGCATCCCAGAGTCTCCACCCGACAAGCATCCCAGAGTCTCCACCCGACAAGCATCCCAGAGTCTCCACCCGACAAGCATCCCAGAGTCTCCACCCGACAAGCATCCCAGAGTCTCCACCCGACAAGCATCCCAGAGTCTCCACCCGACAAGCATCCCAGAGTCTCCACCCGACAAGCATCCCATAGTCTCCACCCGACAAGCATCCCAGAGCCTCGAGCTACCCGACGAGCATCCCAGAGTCTCTACCTGACAAGCATTCCAGAGTCTCTACCCGACAAGCATCCCAGAGTCTCTACCCGACAAGCATCCCAGAGTCTCTACCCGACAAGCATCCCAGAGTCTCTACCCGACAAGCATCCCAGAGTCTCTACCCGACGAGCATCCCAGAGTCTCTACCCGACGAGCATCCCAGAGTCTCTACCCGACAAGCATCCCAGAGTCTCCACCCGACAAGCATCCCAGAGTCTCCACCCGACAAGCATCCCAGAGTCTCCACCCAACAAGCATCCCAGAGTCTCCACCCGACAAGCATCCCAGAGTCTCCACCCAACAAGCATCCCATAGTCTCCACCCGACAAGCATCCCAGAGCCTCGAGCTACCCGACAAGCATCCCAGAGTCTCTACCCGACAAGCATCCCAGAGTCTCTACCCGACAAGCATCCCAGAGTCTCTACCCGACAAGCATCCCAGAGTCTCTACCCGACAAGCATCCCAGAGTCTTTACCAGACAATCATCCCAGAGTCTTCACCTGACAAGCATCCCAGAGTCTTCACCTGACAAGCATCCCAGAGTCTTTACCTGACAAGCATCCCAGAGCCTCTTCCCGACAAGCATCCCAGAGCCAAAACCAGACAATCATCCCACAGCCTTTACCAGCAATCATCCCAGAGTCTTTACCAGACAATCATCCCAGAGTCTTTCCCAGACAAGCATCCCAGTCTTTACCTGACAAGCATCCCAGAGTCTTTACCTGACAAGCGTCCCAGTCTTTACCTGACAAGCATCCCAGTATTTACCTGACACCCTTATTGCCAGTTACATGCTGAGAGTTTTTTTTTAAGAGCACATACCTGCTCGGACCTACATGGACGCACACCGTCGCCTCAACGTGTCACCCGTCCTCGCCTCAACGAGGACGGGTGACACAAAAGGAACGAGGCCCTGAAACGCAGAATGGTGTAAAAATAACGTTAATCAGTCACAAAATGCGGTGCTGCGACACACAGGGCCTCCTTTAACTTTTGAACCACCTTAGTGCCGACATTGTCACTTACAAATCGACGGTATCCGATGTCGATGAACAACGAGCACAAAACAGCGCACACATCCCAGAATGCACCACTAAACTCACTGCTCCACCTTGTTCGGACCTTCCTCCTCCCCTTTTCCCATATGCAGCCACTTCTTCTTCTTCCACCCCGTCCTTTCTTCTTCTTTTTCTGCCACCCTGTCCTTTCTTCTTCTTCTTCCTATCTTCGAGTTTTTCGGCGTTCTCAGAGGCGCGAGGCACTATATATGCGTACATACACAAACGCGTACGTGCGTATATGCGTACGTACGGACCCACGCACCCAAACTTAAAAGCGATACCCAAGGAACCAATAAGGTTTCACTATAAATATAATTCCATCGGGATTTCCCGCTCTTTTTTAAGAATCCAGGTGCAGCTCTGCAGAGTCTGGATTGCTTCTCGTTCAACAAACTTAAGATTCCCGGCAGATCCGAATCTTTAATTCCCATCTCTCTGATAATTAGACAACTCTTGTATGGTGCTGTTCTCTATTGCGTTCTCATCTTGTGTAATACCGCGCATAGTTATTTGCATATTCTGTATCTATTTAATCTTATTCTAATATCTACCATCGCTTTCTTTGTCTTGCAGATTGATTGTTCATCGTTGTTGCTAATAAACCCGCATTCAATTGATACATTCTTGTTTATGAACAATCAATCGTTCTGAAGATGCCTGCTGCAGTGTGCCCCTTCCCGAGCTGTGTCTACGTTACTGACAGCACCGACAATGCCGTTGCTGCTATCCAGCTCTCCATCCACGCCATGACTCACACGTCCATTGCACCAGCCAAACCGGACAAAGTCAGCCGTCCTCGTATTAGTGGGGGGGCCAATGTTTTCCCGTTGAATTCAAATGTTAATTTGTGGACACTGGTTGGGTTGTCTTTAGGGATGATAGAAGTTGTAGAAAAAATATGTCTCCATTTTTTTCAAGTTCTTTATAGCGGCCATTTTGGATTATCAAAATGGCGTTTGTTGAAAACCGAAATTGTCATTATCTTGGCTTCTAAATGACATAGAGTGTTAATTTTGGTGTCCAAATGTACATATTTGCGGATACTTAATCCAATAAACACACATTTATACACCTACATATGATCAAAAGGGTTCTTATGGCAGCCATCTTGGATTTTCACGCACTTATGCCAACACATATATATATTTTTTTCCATCATTTTCACTTCTAAATCACATAAAGGCTGGACTTTAGTGTTCAAATGTACACTTATAATGTCTTTGTGCAATATTTTTAGTTGGCAGTGTTCATTGTTACATTGAAGGATCTCCATCCTCCTCATCATCAGTGTTATCGATTCCCATGGGGCGCTCCTGACCCGTGTTACCACACACCTCTTCATCTGCCCCACACATACACATCTCAGAACAGTTGAGATGCTGAGACCTGCATGAGCAGTGAGACATGCATTGGGTCTTCTTGCAGTTACATTTGATTAGATGTGTGATGGCAGCTGGGGCTGGAGGGTCCTTGGTTGTGATGGGCACCAGCTGATCTCCTTCTGCTCTCCATCCATGTTCTGTTGGTTGTGGAAGCTGGGGGTCCGGTACATCAGCCTGATGCCACACCATGGCCTGGAAATGTGCACGAGCAATGGCTTCATGTAAAGCTCCCCGTGTTGGTGGCAGCTTCTGTGCCTCTAGCTGTTTCTTGGTAAACAGTCTCCACCTCAGCTTGCCCACATCCACAACTGTAGTACGAGGCTCATACAGCTGGCATACAAATGCCTCAATGTCACTTTCTGTGTCAGCTCTCAGCTCCTCAGAGGCCCCAAGGTCATGAAACGCAGATACCACCTCAACAGAGCACCTATTGAGGGCTTGCCAACATGTGAGCTTTCCCTTGCCGGCAAACCGACCAGTCTGGTCTGCTCCCGTGAATGCATGGAATCCTGGTAGGGCTGCAGCCTTCCTGACACCAAGTTCATGTACTATTGGTTCCAGTGAGATTTGCCTCTTCTTGTTCCCCACACCCGTGATGAAGTATGTGTCTTTGCATAGTTCATGGTACCGGTGGAGTGCTAGGATGAATACATCAGTATCAGGTGACTGAATGTACAGCTGTGTTGCACCTCTTCGGACGGCATCTAGACTGTGAAGAAAGATCCTCGTATCAGCCTCCTCCTGGGAGCTACGGAGATGCTGTACATCCATGCAGTTGGAGAAGACATCCTGCCTTGAAGTGACGATGAAGACCTTGGTAGTCCCCTCAAAGTGACACAGAGCTTTCTTTGCCAGATAGACAGTTAGCTCATCTTTGGTGTTGGTGTGCGACAGGAACTGTTTTGCTGTCAGTTTCCCAATCGGGGTGCTGTCTTGAACGTGGTAAGCAGTGGGCGGCTTGCCACCTTGGCGCCTCTCCCGTGTGGCCTCTTTCAGTGAATTTGGCAGATCATATCGGTCAAACACGAGGTGGACTTCATCATACCCGTTGGTCTTGCAGTCCAGTGTTGCATTGAAATGGCCAGCCCACTGGGCACATGTTTTGACCCATTGTGGCTTACCCATTGCTTGCACTAATGCCATGCCGTCTATGACAGTCACCTTCTTGGGAGGGGGTGGAGTATGTTCAGGATTGTCGTCGTCTGGCTGCTGACCAGTGCCAGTTGACTTCTTGGGTAGATCTTCTAGGATGCCCATGAGCTTGCTTTTGTCTGTGCATGGTAGTAGTGTCCCAGCCATTGCAAAGAGGGTTCGTGGAAGCGCGGTGAATTCATATTGACCTATGGCATCCTTCAAGTTGATCTCTGGTCGTGAGCGGGCCACGATCAGCATGCGCGCAAACAGTGACCTGTCGTCTTTCAGCTCTACAACCTTGTCTGCCAGTTTGTGCTTCACAGCTTTCCTGGCACTCTTCCACATCTTCAGTTTGACCTTTCCCATTCTGGCCCAAAGGTTGATTTCATTTGTGTTGATGCGCTCTGCAACAAACGTGTTATACGCTTTCTGACCAATCTCATCTTGGTTGCAGACATCCTTCTGTACTTCAGCTGGCATCACCACCTTGGTGATGATAGTCGTCAGGTCTTCACCCTCATGCGTCATGGGATTCATGGACTCTCTGATCACATTCTTCAGTCGACGAATGCTGTCTTCCTGCCGAGCCCAGACTGTGGTTGATAGGTCGTGGTGCTCCTTGCGTGTAGCTGATTGTGAGCCAGCCATCTGACGGGCTTCTTCAGCAAGCCTACTCAGCTCTGGTGCTGTCAGAAAGAACCTTTCGCGGGCACTGGCATTCTGGGTAATGCCCACAATACCCCCTGTCACCTTCATGATCCTGTTGATGTGCTCCAGTGCATGGTCCACACCTACAGCACAGAAGGGGATTTCATTCTTATGGACACTGAAGTTCCCATCCATGAACTCTTGGTAGATCCCTGGATCTGTCATCTTCAGGGCCTTCATCTCTGCAAGGTACCGGGGAGTCAGCCTGGCATATTTCTGTTTGTCATGTGCAAAGAAGTATATGCACATCTCATCCAGTGAAGACAGGTGAAGCTCAAATTGTCCATCACGGGTGGCACGGATGAATGTGTATATCAGCATTATCATCCGCATGTAGCGTCGCACAAACTTGAACAGTGGACTCTTGGCTTCTTTCCTCTCATCAAACTTTGCCATGGCCTCCAGGACTTCGTTTGACTCGAGGATAGCTAGCATGTTGTTCTGCGCGCTTGTCATCTCCTCTCGGTTGTGTAGATGACAGCTCTGGGCAACCTGTTGTGCTGACTGGGTACATGGGCCCCTCAGATGGGGATGCTCTTGGAAGAATTCGTCCACATAGAGGTCGAAGAGGGCTTGGACAGTGGTGATGTGGGCCTCCAAAGCCCTCTTCATGTGCTTGGCTTCCAGTATTTGTCTGGTCGTTGTTGGGCCATAGATATCAGCCTCAGACCAAGCCTCGTCAAGACCACTGTCCTCTATGGCATTCCCAGCAGCCCTCAGTGCAGCCATCACAGTGTGCATCTCCCCTAGTCGCAGTACCCACTTGCCTTTGCAGTCATCTCTGGTCATCTCCAGCTGTTTGGCTCGCTCATACAGGGCCATGTCTAAGGTGATCACTGTCTTCCTATCGGGACCCATGACCATGCAGTTGATTTGCTGTGTCTGTTTCAAGACTGTTATCAGTGTTTGCCATTCATGGGCTGGTGCTGCTACCAATGGCAGGGCGTTGACCTCTGTCAGAGGCTTCGAAGAGGAGAGCAGTGAGTTGTAGGCTGTCCAAGTTGGGATATCGTGATGCTTGATCCTACTGCCAGGTGGTTGTTTTGGATCGTGGACGAGTGACCCAACAGGGTCAGCATGCTGGGGTTCTGCAGCGTGCAGCTGGTCATCTGGTGGGATGATGTCGTCTTGTACGTCCTCAGCTTCAGCTGTTCGCATGATTGTGCGTGAAAGTAGCCACACTGTGTCCGTCGCAGAGTACGGCTTGGTGACATCTGGGTTTGACCGTGTCTTGAAGCTATACGTGGTACCTGTGGCAGATTGTTTGTTTGGTGCTTGGCAAGGAACAAAGTCTGGAGCAGTCAGAACCTTGAGTGAGCGGTGTCTGGCCTTTCGGTCATGTAGTGTCAGTGTTCTATGTTCATCTGTGGAGGGTGCATGTTCCCGTCGTTGGTAGAGTGCCCAGGCTGTAGCATGGAGTGTCCGCTTCCCATCAGGTGTGTCTTCATTGAAGTCACTGTTGTCCACTGCAAAGAAGACAAACGTCCCTATGCGCATGGTTCTTGGAAAGTATACACCCTGTTCTGTCGTAGACTCTATGACTGAGTTGGCCAGCTGTGTCTCCAACCGCAAGATCCGACTATAATCAACAGACAGACCGAACCCATGCAGGAAATCCAGAAGCTTCTTGTTTCTGGTGGACTGATGGACTACAATGGCAACGGCAAGCTGCTGTGGCCATTCTAAGCGATGGCGGAATGGTGCATCTGGCTCTTTGGGCTTGTACGTGACTTGGCGTTTTGACTTGTAGCCGTACATGATGTTCTGACTGATGGTTATAACATCTCGATGAATAGTGGCTGAGCGCATAGTCTCTGGCTCAATGCTCGTGGCTGGTCCTTCCAGTAGCCAGCGGAGGAAAGCATAGAGTACTTTGGGTACATGCTTTTCAGCATCATCAGTGTTCATTTCTCCTTCAAATTGCCATGGGTGCTTGTTCTGACAAGCAATGGCACTGCGGAGAACAGAGGCACTCTCAAACAGTTGTTCGATGTTTTTTTCATTTGTCTTCGTCATTGCATCTTCGACAGCTGCATCACGCACGGCAGTGGAGAATACACAGTCTGACTCGTTTCGACGTTTTGGTTTCATGAAGTGAACGTCATCAATGTGAGAGTTGATTTTCTCCTTCATGCCTTGGGTAGTAGGTGATGGGACATTGTGCACACCATTATTGTCAAGAATCCTGGAGTAAACCGACTTCAGGTCAGACATGTTGAGAATTTCACCAGCTTGGAGTAGAGAGCGAACAAGGCTGACAAACTCAATGTCTGCGGCTATTTTGATAACATTAGTTTCTTGCAGTATGTGTTCTTTGTCATCACTTGATGTCCCACTCTTGGGAGCACGTTGGACATTCTGCACCCAGCATGGGAGATGATACTTGACGTCGATCGCATGAGCATCATGTGCACTGATGGCAGCACTCAGCTGAACTTTCCACTTGTGGTTGCTGCCTTCTTCAACAGCTTTCTTCAGCTGTTTACCTGCGTTGAACGTGCATACAACATGTACACTTTCCTTAGTGACCTCTTGACAGAAGAAACAAAGGTCTCTGTTGAATGGAGTTGATGATGAACGTGTGAAGCGAAGTCTCGTCTTGCGTAGAACCTGAGGTACTTGCAGCGGCAGGTGCAGAAGAAGGACGTCCACACCTCTTATGAAGATGCTGGGTGTCGCCATGTTCGCAGGCTTTCTGGTGGCGAACTCTAGCACGCTCCAGGTGAGCAGTGTTGCATGTAGATCCATAACATGCCCGGTGCCACTTTGCTTTATTGTTCCTCAAGTCAGTGGCAGTGAAACAGCTTAATCGTTCGCTGATCTGTTTGAAGTCGGCATCACCATATCGTGCCCTCTCCTGGATGAACTGGAGAAACTTTGCATATGAGCCCAGTGCTGGCTCAGTCACTAGTGCACCTTGGGGATCCTGGCACTGAATGCAAAGTGTGAAATCAGTTTCTTTCTTGGTTTTCTTGCTTTTTGGCTCCATCATAGCTCAGGGTCACGAATCTGGAACATACAAATAACAAATAACAATTAAGATAGATGTGCATTAAGTTAGATTTTGGACACTGGTTCGGCTGTGCCATAAAAACCTATTTTTATCCCTTGTAGGTTATTAAAGAAGGTTTCATTCAATTCTCTATCCCCAAAAATGTACAACTGGACACCAGAATCGAAACTCTAGGTCATTTAGAAGCCAAGATAATGGAATTTTACGTTTTCGACATCCGCCATTTTGAAAATCCAAAATGGCCGCCATAAAGAACTTGAAACAATTGGAGACATATTTTTTCTAGAACTTATATCATCCCTAAAGACAGCCCAACCAGTGTCCAAAAATTAACAAGCAATTTCACCGGGCATTTCAATCTGCTACATTGGCCCCCCCACTATATCCAAACCGGCGGTACCAGCGAAGATTGGCAATATTTCACCAGAAGATGGGATGGTTACAAGGCAGCGACCCAGATAATCGGCAATGATGTTCGCGTTCAACTCCTTGAATGTTGCGATGCTAACCTACGACGTGACCTCCACCGCAGCAACCCACGCATTGAAATCAAGGACGAGGCAGCTATACTACAATCCATTCGGTCCCTTGCTGTCTGAGAGGAGAATACTATGGTGTCCCGCGTCAACCTCCACAACATGCGACAGGACCGAGAAGAACCAATTCGTACCTACGCAGCCCGTCTGGCTGGTCAAGCTGAGATCTGCAAGTTTTCTGTTGTATGCTCATGCAATCCCCCTACTGATGTCGACTACACCAAGGACATGGTTCGTGTAAAGTGACTCGACAAACTGCGATCAATTGTCGTACGCGTTTATTCACTCTGCCGATCAAGGCCCGATTCACAGCAGCGCCATCCGAGGTCTGGCGTAGGGATACAACCCGGTCCCGGGGTAGGGATACAACGGTGAATATTTGCACTGCATACATGACATCCTCCCCTTTAAGCCAAAATTACCACGAGCAATACGTGCTAGATTTCCAGAATTGACATTTCAAAAGCAACATTTCCAAAACATGTGAAAATATGTGTGCAAACGGTTATGAGAATAATGAAAATACGTGAAAATAGAACATGTGTCAACGTGAAAAAAAAACATCTTCAAAGATTCAACCGGTCAGGTGCTTTTCTCTCACGCATTGAGCGTCGCGGTGTACCAGTGGATACAGAGTCCGAGGTGATTCCTTTGGGTCGCGGTGTACCAGTGGATACAGAGTCCGAGGTGATTCCTTTGGGTCGCGGTGTACCATCACCGACACGCATCTTTGAACCGACACGTCTCCGGAGGGTGCTTTTCGTTGCACCGAAAACAGTTGTTGTGGGTTTGAGACTGCACTGGCTTCTGACGAGGAGCCTTGTTCCAACGTTTTGGCTGAACATGATCCAACCGATTCACAGCAGGGCTGGTACCAGACGAGCGAGTGGCACCGATGCTTGTAGCGTTGCGTTCAGCACTTTCCATGGAAATGGCGGTGTCTCTGGCATTTTGGAACGTCAGTCTTCTCTCAGCAAGCAGGCGTCTACGAGTGCGGTCATCGGACATGCCAACCACCAGCAAATCACGAAGCATGTCATCGATCGTGTCCCCAAACTCACACAGATGTGACAGTTTTTTGAGGTGTGCAATGAAGTCTGCGATCGACTGACCTTGCTGCTGTCTGCACATGTAAAAATTTAACCGACACAGGATGACTGAAGGAGATGGGTTGCAATGTTCCTTCAAAGCGGCCTTGAGCTCTGCATACGTGAGCTCCTGGATTGTCCGAGGCCGAATCAGGTTTTTAACAAGTGTGAACGTCTCACCTCCGCAAACGGACAGGAAGACGGCCTTCATCCGGCCTTCGGTCGCGATGCCGTTCGCCTCGAAGTAGAAAGACAACCGCTCAGAATACGTGTCAAAATCCCCCTCATGAGGGTCGATTTCATCGATATGGCCGAAAGAAGTCATGGTCTCGATGTTTATCCTCGTCGCCATGTAAAGTATCTCGACAAACTGCGATCAATTGTCGTACGCGTTTATTCACTCTGCCGATCAAGGCCCGATTCACAGCAGCGCCATCCGAGGTCTGGCGTAGGGATACAACCCGGTCCCGGTGTAGGGATACAACGGTGAATATTTGCACTGCATACATGACAGTTCGCGATGTCCTATGTCGGGGACTCGCCGATCAAGATATACAACAGGACATTCTCGGCGATCAAAATCAGAACATGAGCTTGGAGGAAGTTTTCATTTTCGTCGAGGCCAAGGAAGCAGGGAAACGTTCCCAGAATGCCTTGCTCGATAGTGAAGGCGCTCATGGCGCAAGCCAATACAAAAACTGGAAGAACAAAAGAGCCCTGATCACTACCGACAAGCAGGCGGCCATTTGTAGTTATTGCGGGAAAACTGGTCATGGCAAACAGCCGAACATCGACCAAAGGCGTCAATTCTGCAATGCCTACGGGAAAACATGCAGTAAATGCGCCAATCGCGGCCATTTTGCACATGTCTGCCGGGGAGGCACGAAAAAGGCAGACAACAAACCTACGGACAAATCAATGGATGCTCATGATGTGGAAGAAAGCAGCCAGGTCCACGATCTCCTCTGCTCTGTCACGGAACGATAAATGGCCATTTGGAAGCCGCAAATTAAAAGGGCCATGGCCACCTTGTCAACTCCACGACACCTCGACCACCATATATTTGACCACCTCTCTGGCTGGACCAAGAAGAAGTCTCAACCACAGCCGTACATAAAACTCATAGCACGGATCGATAAGGAAGCTTATGACCATTTCGGCCAGCCACTGTCATCCCGACCAAAATCGGCCAGGCTCCAGGCCATGGCCGACACTGGCTGTCAAAGCTGCCTCACAGGACTTAATATTTTCCACAAACTCGGGCTACGTAATGAAGACCTGTTACCTGTCAACCTGAAGATGAATGCTGTTAACAGTGGAAGGGTCCGGATTATCGGCGCCATGCTCCTACACCTGTCTGGTCACACAGCCAATGGCGACATTATTGAAACCCGACAAATCTGCGACATCTCACCTGACACACGGACACATGTATCTCAGTCGTGAAGCATGCGTCGATCTAGGCCTCGTGTCTAGTAGCTTCCCAACCATTGGCGAATCCAACACAGTTGGTGCTGCAGTGGCAGCAATTATCGATGCAAATTGTAACTGCCCGGAAAGATCGCTTCCCCCTACACTGCCTACATCTATCCCATTTCCGGCCACTGATGAGAACCGAGAGAGGCTGGAGAAATGGCTACTGGAGTACTACAAAAGCAGCACATTCAATGTCTGCGAACACCAGCCACTACCCCACATGGAAGGTCCGCCTCTCACACTGATGGTTGACCCCGAGGCAACACCAAAAGCGGTGCACACCCCAGTGCCTGTCCCCTTACACTGGCAGGCAGAAGTCAAGGCTGGTATCGATCGCGACATCAGGTTAGGGGTTCTGGAACCGGTGCCAATTGGTGAACCAGTGACATGGTGCAGGAGAATGGTCATCTGTCCAAAGAAGGATGGGACCCCACGGAGGACAGTTGATCTGCAACCACTGAATGCGCACTGCACACGTGAGACCCACCACACCCAGTCACCCTTCCATCAAGCAATGGCGGTGCCACATAACACCAAAAAGACGGTAACAGACGCCTGGAATGGCTATCACAGCGTTCCAATCAGAAAATGTGACCACCATCTGACAACGTTCATCACACCATGGGGCCGATACCGTTACAGCACCACTCCCCAAGGTTACATCGCTTCAGGTGATGGATACTCCAGACTATTTGACGAAATTGTATCGGACTTCAAAAACAAGACCAAATGTATTGATGATACCATCATGTGGAGCGACACATTGGAAGAGAGCTTTTTTCAGACATGCAACTGGCTCGACCTGTGCGGCCGTAATGGGATTACGCAAAATCCGACGAAATTCCATTTTGGTCAGGACACGGTCGAATTCGCTGGATTCGAGATCACCATGGACAGTGTACGACCATGCCAAAGGTATCTCCAAGCGATACAGGACTTCCCCACACCAAAAACAATTACTGACATTCGCTCCTGGTTTGGGCTAGCCAATCAGGTAACATACTGCTTCAGCATGACCGAGAGGATGCGACCTTTTCGGGACCTCCTAAAACCATCCACCCCCTTCTACTGGGATGCAACACTGCAATCCCTATTCGAAGAATCAAAACGACTCATCATATCTGAAGTCGCAAATGGGGTCCGGATCTTTGACAAGGAACGGACAACATGTCTCGCAACTGACTGGTCGAAGGATGGGATTGGCTTCTGGCTCCTCCAAAAACACTGCAAATGCCCTGGTGAAACCCCACAGTGCTGCCCCGATAGCTGGAAAATCACCCTTGCTGGAGGCCGCTTCACCCATGCAGCGGAGTCGCGCTATGCTCCGATAGAGGGTGAAGCTCTAGCAGTGGCGGACAGCCTGGAAAAAGTAAAGTATTTTGTGTTGGGATGCAAGAACCTGATTATTGCCGTCGATCACAAGCCCTTAATCAAGCTTCTTGGCGACAGACGATTAGAGGACATCCATAACACGCGGCTTGCCAACTTGAAAGAAAGGACTCTAGCATATCGTTTCCGAATTATCCACATCCCGGGAAAACGACACTGCGTACCAGATGCGATTTCACGACATCCGTCGGGTGCCAGACCATCGGAACGACTGCCACTGGTGGATGACATTTCCTCCATTATGGATGTGGCCACATCGACTACACTAAGACAGCACACCTTGACTGGGCTGTGGACCACAGATGACGACACTGGCATGGAAATGGCTATTTCTATGGCAGCCATCAAGACGCTCGATTCTGTGCGGTCCGTCACTTGGGATGATGTTCGGGACGAAACAGCAAGTGACACTCAGATGCTGCAGTTACTCAATTCTATTGAGCAGGGTCTACCTGCCAGTCGGGACGATTTCCCTGTGTCCATTTTGGAATACTTTCCCTTCCGTGAACACCTCTACACTATTGATGACATAGTGGTCTACAAGGGGAGGATTATCATCCCACCGAAGCTAAGGAAGCTTGTCCTTGAGAATCTTCATGCTGCTCACCAAGGAGTCACGGCTATGACCACCCGGGCCAGCAGCTCGATCTTTTGGCCTGGAATCACTCCCCAGATTCATGAGATGCGCAATCACTGCTCACACTGCAATCGGATGGCCCCATCACAACCAAGCGCTCCACCTACAGCCTCAGCCGAACCTGCCTACCCTTTCCAGTACGTTTGTTCAGATTACTTTCATCACAAGGGTCGGAGTTATTTGGTCACCGTTGATCGTTACTCTAATTGGCCAATCATTCAGCTAACAACTGGCGGGGCACAAGGCCTAGTGAAATGTCTGCGTTCGAACTTCGCCACTTATGGTATCCCCGACGAATTGGCATCTGACGGTGGGCCAGAATTCACGGCACATGACACCCAAGACTTCTTGCGTCGGTGGGGCGTTAACCATCGGTTGTCATCCACTGCCTTCCCACACAGCAACTGTCGTGCCGAGATCGCAGTCAAAACATCGAAAAGAATGATCACCGATAACACTGGTTCCAATGGTGAACTAGACACTGATCGGTTCCAACGTGCAATACTCCAGTACCGGAATGCACCGGCTCAGGACACTAGGTTGTCTCCAGCCATGATCATCTTCAAGAGGCCAGTCAAGGACTTCATACCCATCATCCCAGGCAGATACTTGCCATCGGACACCTGGCGGGAAACACGCAACAATCGTAAGGAAGCTTTGCGCATTCGGCATGCCAGGGAGATCGAAAGACTCTCTGAACACACGACAAAACTACCTCCACTGGCCGTCGGGGACCATGCCCGGATCCAGAACCAGACCGGCCTGGAACCACGAAAATGGGACCGGACCGGAACCGTGATTGAGGTAAAACAATTCGATCAATACGTTGTCAAGGTGGATGGCTCCGGAAGAATCACTCTCCGGAATCGTAAGTTCCTGCGACGTTTTACGCCTTTCAGCATGACAACTCCCACTACGACTGGCAAAAGTGGCATGCTGCCAAGCGTTATGCCAAGTGTTATGCCAATCGTACCGAAATACTTAATGTCTGGTACCCAACCCATCGCCGCTCCAAGAGTCTGTCTCAATCCTGTTACCACTCCCCAGAAGGGTGAACCCCAACATGTCATTGCGCCGGGCTTACCATCACAGACACTCCGCTCCACCACCGCGATGACACCACCCGCGAGAGTCGCTAACCAACCACATGTGCAGACCACCGCCACACCTCCACAGTCACTGCCTATTTCTGCCCCCTTGACGGTTCGGGTGATGATGGACCAGCTGGAGGGGACTCCGGCGTCGGACAGGGCGATAGTGAACCACCCACGGAAGACTCCCACAATGGACCAGGAAATTACGAACTGCCCTCAGAGGACTCCGACGATTGATCGGGTGGTGACGGGCCGCCCGAAGCGAATTATCAAACCACCAGCCCGATTCAATTCAGAAGAATATCAATTATAAACTCATGTGATCCTTCTTCTCGGTCTCCAGTTTTCGTTCTATTCTGTGTCACAATTGAACGTTTTTGGGAAAGGGAGATAGACAACTCTTGTATGGTGCTGTTGTGGCGGACACAAAAGCCCACTGGCGTGGTGACATCATTCCACGCACCAAGTGGGCGGTGGCCACGTCCGAGGGGTAGGCGTGGCCTCATGAGAGACACCGGGCGCCCAGCCCGGAGCGGTACAGTGTTACAGTGTAGTCTTGAATAAAGGCGTTTATATGTTACCGCTTGTCCGCTTCCTCCTTGCTCACAAGCAGCGCGCGTAACGCCGCGCTTTATTGGTGACCCTCGACGTTGGATCTGCCGGAGCGATCCTTCCACACGCGACGCCATCGCCATGGCCGCCTTCGTCAAACTTCCGGAATTTTGGGAGGCTCAGGCCGAAGTCTGGTTCGTCCAGGCCGAAGCCCAATTTCAGCTTCGGCACCTCACCGGCGATGACACGCGCTACTGCCACGTCGTCGCCTCCCTCGGGCCCGGCACGGCCGCTCGAGTTGTGTCCGTCCTTCGCCACCCACCGGACGGCCACAAGTACGAGGCACTCAAGCGGCTACTCCTAGCCACGTTCAGACTCACGGACGACGCACGGGCCGACCGCCTCCTGGATCTCCCCGAGCTCGGTGAGACGCGCCCGTCGGTCCGAATGGACCATATGCTGTCACTGTTGGGCGACGAAGCCCCCGGTTCGCTATTCCGGGCGCTTTTCCGTCGCCAACTTCCAGCGCAGGTTCGCCTCGCGTTGGCCGGGACCGGGCTAACGGAACCCCGAGCATTGGCGGCCGAGGCGGACAAGTACTTCGCCGCTTCGGACACGCGGGCGAGCGTTGGCGTGGCCGTCACGGCCTTCGACGCTGCTGTTCCACAGCATCATCTTCTACAGCACGCTGATGTTCCACAGCATCATCTTCTACAGCACGCTGATGTTCCACAGCATCAACTTCTACAGTACGCTGTGGTTCAGCAGCATGCTGATACGCACCTCGTGAACGCCGCCACGCCCCGCCCACCGCCGCGGCGAAAACCGCCACCGCGGGGAAACCCGTCGACTCCACCGGCCTGGCGGAGCCAGCCGCGCTCCTCCAGCTCCACCACCTGGTGCTGGTTCCACGCCAAGTTCGGCCACGAAGCTCGGCGGTGTCATCCGCCGTGCTCCTTCAACGGGTCGGGAAACGCCCGGGCCGGCGCTCAATTGTGGCGATGAGCGCCGGCCGTTCGAGCAGCCTGCTGTTCATAACGGACACCTTCTCCGGGCGCCGTTACCTGTGCGACACGGGAGCACAGGTGAGTGTCATTCCCGCCGGCATGTCAGACAAGCACGCCGCGGGTGGGGGCCCCGCGCTGCTTGCCGCGAACGGGACGCCCATCCGTACGTACGGAAAACGCTGCCTCTCTCTGCGGTTTGGAGGGCAGGTTTTCCGATGGACGTTCGTCACCGCCGACGTGCCCATGGCACTGCTTGGCGCGGACTTCCTGTGCGCTAATGGGCTCCTGGTCGACGTCAAGCGCAGACGGCTTGTCCAGGCCGAGACGTTCAGCTCGCTCGCATGTGCGTTGCCCAGCTCAACGAGCGGCTTGCCCAAGCGGCTTGCCGAACGATTCGGTTCCGGCCACGTTGGTCTGTACGCTTCCGGCAGCGGACGCATTCACCCGCCTCCTCGCCGGTTTCCCGGCCCTCACGCGGCCCACCTTCTCGGCGGGGGCCGTCAAGCACGGGGTGGCCCATCACATCCCCACCGTCGGGCCACCGGTCTACGCCCGGGCACGCCGCCTCGAGCCGACGAAGCTGGCGGTGGCAAAAGCGGAGTTCGCTACCCTGGAGCGACTCGGCATCGTTCGGCGCTCAGAGAGCGCTTGGGCGTCGCCGCTGCACATCGTGCCGAAGCCCGGCGGGGGATGGCGACCGTGCAGGGACTATCGCCGTCTCAATGACGCCACGACTCCCGACCGCTACCCCGTCCCCCACATTCAGGACTTTTCCGCCCGTTTGGCGGGCAGGTCCTTCTTCTCGAAGGTGGACCTCATACGCGGCTACCATCAGGTCCCCGTCAGGCCGGAGGACGTCCCGAAGACGGCGGTCATCACGCCATTCGGACTCTTCGAGTTCCTGCGCATGCCCTTCGGTCTGAAGAATGCGGCTCAGGCGTTCCAGCGACTGATGGACAGCGTCCTGCGCGACTTGGATTTTGTCTACGTCTACCTGGACGATATCCTCGTCGCCAGCGCGTCCCACGAAGAGCACCTACGCCACCTCCGCACGCTCTTCGAACGCCTGGGCCAGCATGGCCTGATTGTGAACCCCGCAAAGTGCCGGTTCGGCGCCGCCACAATCGATTTTCTGGGGCACCGTGTCACGAGGCACGGAGCCGTCCCCCTGCCGGCCAAGGTGGAGGCGGTGAAGGGGTTTCCGCGCCCCCACACGATCAGAGGGCTGCAGGAGTTCCTGGGCATGGTGAACTTTTACCATCGGTTCCTGCCCCGTATCGCCCAGCTCCTGCGCCCCCTGCACGAAGCTCTCCGAGGTAAGCCGGGCAAAGGCGACGTTACCTGGACCGAGCAGATGCACACGGCGTTCACGGGCGCGAAGCTCGCCTTGGCTAACGCCACCATGCTCGCGCACCCGGCGCCCGATGCACCGATCGCCCTCACCACCGATGCCTCGGACTACGCGGTGGGCGCGGTGCACGAGCAATGGGTGCGTGGAGCTTGGCAACCGCTGGCGTTCTTTAGCCGGCAGCTTCGCCCGCCCGAACGCCGTTACAGTACCTTCGACCGCGAGTTGCTCGGACTTCACTTGGCGGTCAGGCACTTCCGCCATCTGCTCGAGGGCCGGGCGTTCACTGCCTTCGTCGACCACAAGCCGCTGATCTTCGCAATGGGCAAGGTCACCGAGCCGTGGTCGGCCCGGCAGCAGCATCACCTCTCGGCCGTGTCCGAGTACACGACGGACATCCAGCACGTCGCGGGGAAGGACAACCCGGTGGCGGATTGCCTTTCCCGGGCCGTCGCCCACGCAGTCCACCTCGGCATCGACTATGCCCGGATGGCAGCGGACCAGGCCGCTGACCCCGACGTCCAGGCCTTGCGGACCGCCGTCACGGGCCTCCGCGTCACCGAGGTGCCGTTCGACGGCGCGGGCGCGGCCCTCTTGTGCGACGTCTCCCTCGGGCGTCCTCGCCCCATTGTGCCCGCGGGCTGGCAGCGCCAGGTGTTTGACGCCATCCACGGCCTGTCCCACCCGGGCGCGAGGGCCTCCCAAAGGCTGATCGCCGACAAGTTCGTCTGGCATGGCCTCCGGAAGGCCGTCCGCGGCTGGGCCAGGACATGCCTCGCGTGCCAGCGCGCCAAGGTGCACCGGCACACCCAGGCCCCGTTGGCCCCGTTCACGGTGCCGGAACGCCGGTTTGACCACGTCCACGTGGACCTGGTGGGACCTCTGCCCCCCTCGCGGGGTTTCACCCACGTCCTCACCATGGTGGACCGCACCACCCGGTGGCCGGAGGCCGTGCCCTTGGCGTCGACAACGGCGGCCGATGTCGCGCAGGCTTTCATCGCCACCTGGGTCGCCCGGTTCGGCGCCCCCTCAGACATCTCATCCGACCGCGGCCCCCAGTTCACCTCGGAGCTCTGGGGGGCGGTTGCGCAGGGGCTCGGGGTCCGGCTGCACCGAACCACGGCCTACCACCCCCAGGCTAACGGCCTGTGTGAGCGATTTCACCGCTCATTGAAGGCCGCGCTCCGGGCCACCCTCCGCGACGGCGGCTGGGTCGACAGGCTCCCCTGGGTCCTGCTGGGCCTCCGGACGGCGCCCAAGGAGGACCTGCGCGCATCCGCGGCGGAGTTGGTCTTCGGGCAACCGCTGCGGGTGCCGGGCGAGTTCCTCCTCGACTCCACGGCACCATGGTCCGCGGCACAGCAGCGCTCCGCTCTGCAAGAGACCGCCCAGAGGTTCGCCCCGGTGCCAACGGCATGCCACGGGCACCCACCGACGCACGTCGCCCCGGAGCTTCGCACGGCGGAGTACGTCTTCGTCCGCCACGATGCCCATCGGACACCACTGCGGCCCCCGTACGACGGGCCTTTCCGCGTGCTGGAGACCGGGGCGAAGCACTTCACCCTGGACATTGGCGGTACTCCTGACCGCGTTTCGGTAGACCGCCTCAAGCCGGCCCACCTCGATGTGGACCATCCACCGCCAGTGGCCCGACCCCCACGTCGGGGCCGCCCTCCTGCGGGCGGACCCCCGGCACCGCCCAGCCCCGCCGCCACGCCGCCCCCCGGTCCTGCACCCATCCCAGGAGCAGCCAGGGGCATCCCACCTGGCATCCCTGCACCCCGGACGCCGCCGATCGCCAGGGGGCGCTTCGGCCGGGTCATTCGTCTGCCCCGCAAACTGGCCCTCCAGGTGCGCGGGAATTCTGGGGGGGCGCGTGTGGCGGACACAAAAGCCCACTGGCGTGGTGACATCATTCCACGCACCAAGTGGGCGGTGGCCACGTCCGAGGGGTAGGCGTGGCCTCATGAGAGACACCGGGCGCCCAGCCCGGAGCGGTACAGTGTTACAGTGTAGTCTTGAATAAAGGCGTTTATATGTTACCGCTTGTCCGCTTCCTCCTTGCTCACAAGCAGCGCGCGTAACGCCGCGCTTTACTGTTCTCTATTATTATATTGTATATTGCGTTCTCATCTTGTGTAATACTGCGCATTGTTATTTGCATATTCTGTATCTATTATCTTATTCTAATATCTACCATCACTTTCTTTGTCTTGCAGATTGATTGTTCATCGTTGTTGCTAATAAACCTGCATTCAATTGATACATTCTTGTTTAATAATGATATTCTGAAAAAGGCGCCGTCTGTCTCCCTCACGGAGCGGGACATTTATAACCTTCCTCCTCCTCAGATTTCTTATTTTCCTTCTCTTAATTTTCTCCATGCTGTATTATCCCATTCTCCATACTAACCCTGACGACCCCACGGTGGACTTCACGAACAGGGGTGTGTTGCGTTCGCAAGCGGCTTGTTTGATTCAAAGCGCTCAAGCAAGAAGTCCAACGGAACGGAGCGCTTGGCACCGCTTAACAACAGGGCGGTCTCCATGAAACAGTGCGATCGTGGTGATCGAGAAAATGTTGTCCGGCCCATCGTTTTCAGTTTTACTCGATCGTGTTGTGTTACCTTCCCCAAACGAATTTATTATGTTCGCAGCGCCTACATAATATGATGAAGAGGGACGGTAAGATACATAAATGGGTAATCAGGAGGAGCCCCCAACCAAGCTTATCTATACACCTTCCACTGTACATTGAAGGGGAGGGGGTTGCCTGTTTGTAGATCTCGGAGAGTTAGGATGAAGAGTCGAAGAAATAATAAAAGTATAAAATGAAATTTTAAATAATATTATGAGTATCCACAACAGGGTTATTCCTCTGAACATTTCATTGGTTGGAATATCGTTTTGAATCCAACTACAGCCGCCATTTTCCTCACGTGACGAACACCGCTGTCATTTGCTCCGTTTGCTGAGCCGCTTGTAAAGCCGTTGATACGGAACGACGGGCTTGGAGTGATAGTAAGCAATAGAAAGCCGCTTGCTAACGGAACACAGCTCTGTCCTGGTTTTCGAGAAGATTCGTCATTTTGAAGCAGCGAACCGAGCGGCGATTTTCTCTATACACCATCTCAATTCTTCCATCTTTCAACACAATTAAATATTTGTAAACCAACGACAGATAATTGTGTAACGGTCATTTCCAGCTGTCACAACAGGCAAACAACATTGCATGGGCGCTGACATGTTGGATCCGCAGGCGAGAGAACAGTCTCGACCGACTTGATCAACGTTCCTGATTGGCTGTTCGTCGCTTCCTCACTTGTGACGCAGTTTGGGGGAATACCGTAACGTGGTGCAGTAATTTAAATTATTTTGGAGTTTTTATTCTCCAACTCCAACTAATGTGCAAAGTCAGACGCGGAAACATTGACCATATGTAATAACGATATCATCATGTACAACATGGAGTTTATATCGAGATTCCAACAAAACGTTTTCATCGGAATGTCGACACAACTGCAGATGTTGGTGCACGGACTCCTGCAAGCAATGTTCATGGGACATAAAACAATAAAACTTTCTACAGTTTGGGTTTTTAGATAGAAAACAAAATAATATCAACATTTCGTTTAAATCTGAAACGATGTTTGTGTGAAAATAATCATTTACTTTGTGCAATGTTCAACTGAAGCACAGACTCATAAAAAACTTCAACTTTTACAATTTTAATAAATAATACCCCAATAATTAATCTTCCTCCTGTTTTTGTTACTTTTGTAACCAATGCAGTTGGGAAACCCAAGGTGTTTAATAAATAAATAAGAGATAACTCTGTCGCGGTTGGCGTCACATGACGTCACATCTGTTCGGCATGACACGACCGGTCTCCCGGGACAACGAATATTGTTTCAAACAAACCGTTATTAGTAACGAGCGACGTCCTGTTCAGTGCAGGCATGTTGTTTCTCGCTATTTTAGTGTTTGTTATCTCGAAATTGGGAAAGAGAAACAAAATTCTCCAGGAATGGAGCAGAAACATCTCTTTTCTGATGAAGGAGTTACGTCCAGGTGACCCCTCGTTGAAACCACCTCACCAGGTAAGAGAGAAGTGCATTGAATCACAGGGAGGCGATCTAAAAATTGATTTATTTTCATTTCCGAAAATGTTTGGATCATTTTGGAGCGGAGTCGAAACGCGTTACGAGGAATTACCGAGCGATACCGACCGGGAGGGAAATGCCAGGAGATGGCGGGAGATCAGTTAATAACTTTGTCAAAGACTCGCATTTTCGACACAAAAGTAACCAATAAAACAAGCAGCGATCACGTGTCGCATGTGACACACATCCGAACATTGTCACGTGTCGCACACATACTAACATTGTCACTTGTCGCACACATCCTAACATTGCCACGTGTCGCCCACATACTAACATCGTCACGTGTCGCACACATACTAACATCGTCACGTGTCACACACATCCTGACATCGTCACGTGTCACACACATCCTGACATCGTCACGTGTCGCACACATCCTGACATCGTCACGTGCAATCCTCACATCGTCACGTGTCGCACAAATCCTGACATTGTCACGTGTCGCACACATCCTGACATTGTCACGTGTCACACACATCCTAACATTTTCACGTGTCGCAACTCGCATGTCACACACATCCTAACATTGTCACGTGTCACACACATCCTAACATTGTCACGTGTCACACACATCCTAACTGTCACGTGTCACACACATCCTAACATTGTCACATGTCGCACACATCCTAACATTGTCAGATGTCGCACACATCCTAACATTGTCACGTGTCGCAGACATCCTAACATTGTCACGTGTCGCAGACATCCTAACATTGTCACGTGTCGCAACTCGCATGTCACACACATCCTAACATTGTCACGTGTCACACACATCCTAACATTGTCACGTGTCGCACACATACTAACATTGTCACGTGTCACACACATCCAAACATTGTCACGTGTCACAACTCGCATGTCACACACATCCTAACATTGTCACGTGTCACACACATCCTAACATTGTCACGTGTCACACACATCCTAACATTGTCACGTGTCACACACATCCTAACATTGTCACTTGTCGCACACAAACTAATAAACTGTTTCTTTTTCTTCATCCATGTTGAGGGTTGGAGGTCATAAAAGCAGCCCCTGACCGCTGTTTTGAGGTCTTCAACTGTCGTTAGGCGGAGATGAGAAATTTCCTCTTTCCGAATGCCCCAAAGCGAGTCGTCACATGTTGTTAAGTCCGGACTTTGAGACGCCACACTATCTCAGATCCACGTCCAATCCATCGTCCACTGAATTTGTTGTCGACATATTCTCTAACTGCGAGGGCAGAATGTGCTGGTGCACCATCTTGTTGCAGGATAGCTGTTGCCTCGAGATCTCTCTCGCGCATTTGTGCAACAAACCACAACTGAAGCATGTTCAAATAAGCAGTGTGGTTGACACTTGTATCGAAAATATCGAAATTTCATTTATATCATTTCATATTATGATCGGATCATATCGAAAAAATATGACCCTATCAAGTGATCTTCTGAAATTGCTGCCAAACCTCATGACATGGGGAGGAAATGCTGTTCAACTTCCTCATAAAAACGAGGATTTTCTTTACACCAAAAACAAACATTCCTGGATCGATTGCTTCGGTAAATAGCACACTCATCTGAAAAAAAAACACGCTTCGTCTTCATTTAATGGTGGGAAATCGCTGCAGAAGAGCCTTGCTCTCAATCAAGTCAAATCAAGAAC
The DNA here is from genome assembly GCF_964187855.1 of Myxine glutinosa. NCBI lineage: Eukaryota > Metazoa > Chordata > Myxini > Myxiniformes > Myxinidae > Myxine > Myxine glutinosa. The sequence goes on along the minus strand of NW_027617257.1, from coordinate 75,268 downwards.
ACTCCCTGTTGAAAAAGCCTTCTCCTCCCATGCCCGCATCATGGAGCTGGCTTATCGAAACTCTGCGAATATCTTGTCCTTACGTCTTCAAAACTTGCTCATTCTCGCGCGCGGTCATGAACCCAAACACAAGCAATCAGTGTCTCTTCCGTCGTGCACGATCACGATTGGGAGATGGGGCCAAAACCGACACATATCAGGATATCTCATATCAGGACGAAACCTGGTGGAGAGGTTGTGTGTGGGACAAGAACAACCCGATTCGATTTTGGTTCAGGTCCGAATCCAGATCCGGCCTATCAGTGGGATGCAAAACAAACGGTCCAGCCTGACGGAGGTGTGCACTCTCTACCGAGTGCCGCTCTGGTTTCAGAAAGGTTTATTAAAGTCCCCGAACACAGGTTTAAAATATAAAATCCACGTCATCACCATCTTGTGATCGACCCGTTTCATTTGAGCATTTGCTTGAAATTTATTGAACATCCTCCTTGACTATATTGTCATCCCACTAATCTATCTTGTAATATTCTTTACAAACTTCATCGTAACACCTACCAACTGATTTCATCATTTTTATATGAATGAAACGTTGCTCCATCTGATTGAAATTAAACATGTACATGTATGTGCTGCCCATGTGCGTCCATGTTTCTGCAGGTTTCCTACAAAAACCAGACGAATGGTGTTAAAGCGCCAAACCCACTGGGAGGGTATATTGGATTGACTGTTTTTGGTATTTTGATGCTCATTGTTCTCACACTTGTGCTGCTCAAACTGCGTGCTCGATTCTCAAAGAAGAAGAAGAAGAAGGCGAGGCAGAAGAAACACCATCATAAAAGGTAAATAACATATCCTGCTTTTTTAAAATTGCTTTGTGATTTTTGTTCTGGATGCTCAGATAGATCAGTCATCGCATTACTGTCTCTGAATTGTCTCATAGAGATTGAAAAAAAATAGAGATTTTTTTCCCACAATGTCAAAGTGGAATTTTTTTGGGATAAATATTTTTTTTACTAAATAATTAAAAATGAAAAGCTGAGATGTCTAAAGTCAATAAGTATTCAACCCCTTTGCAATGACACTCCAAATTGAGATCAGATGCATCCAATTTACTTTGATCATTCTTGAGATGTCTCCACAACTTGATTGGAGTCCATCTACGGCCAATTCAATTGATTGGACATGATTTACAAAGAAACACACCTTTCTATATAAGGTACCAGAGTTGGCATTGCATGTCAGAGTAGCAATTCGACCATGAATTCCAAAGGAATTGTCTGTCGGGCTCTGAGATATAATTGTGAGGAGGCATAGATCTGAGCAAGGGTTTACAACAATTTATAGAGTGTAGAAAGTTCCCAAGAGCGTAGACCAGTGGAGCTCCATGGTGCCTTCGCCGAATTAACACCTGCAATGATTTTGTGATCCAAGATAAATTTTTGTGCTAATTTCTTCCAAATATTTGACATTTATTTCCATCTGCAAGGATTTTGTGATCATTCTGTTTTTCTTGAGATCATCAGTGTTTGAATTGCACAATAAGATGAATTTGACTGATTTTTCTGAAAAATAATGATGTTATTTTGTTTCTCCATGCAGTCTCCCGTGCTCTGGTAAACAAGGAAAACCAAACAGGACAGGCAATCGACAGAAAAGACGATCTAACAAGCCAAAAACGGAAAAGGTTGGAGATGAATGGGTTGAAGGCAAAACAGAAAATGTCGATTTAATTGTAAGAAACGTGAAAGAGGAGAAACAACTTGCTGCGCATGAAGAGAAGCAATTGAAAGGAGATGGCAGGTGTAAAGAAGAAGAACTGCTGTTCCATGCACAGGAAGAATGGCAAATTGATGGAGCAAATGAGGTGTTTTGCATTGAAGAGGAAGAGGGGAATGCCAGAGAGCAAAATTATCATCACCAGGGGGAGTGGAGGCTTCAGAGGCAGGAAGCAAAGCAACAAACATATCAGGAATGGTGTTTAAAAATGCAAGAAGAGAGGAAATTTCAAGAAGAAGAAGAAAAACACCTGCGAGAGCAGAAAGACAAGTTATTGAAAAGTAAAAAGCAGAAGCTCAGGAAGCAAGAGAAGCAATGGGTTAAAGAGCATGGAAGACGGCAAAAAGTGAACGAAATGCAAAAGTTTATCAGTCATGCAGAGAAGAAAAGTAATAACCAGGAGGTGCAGGGGCAGATGGAAAAGCCAAATGAGAAAAAGCGGTTGATGGACGAGCAGCGGTTGACAGAGGAACGTCAGCTCATTGAGGTGGGGCAGCTTATGAAGGGGGAGCAGCTCATGAGGGAACAGCAGCGGCTGGTGGAGGGGCATCAGCTGATGGAGGAGAATCTGCTGACGAAGGACAATCTGCTGATGGGTGAGAATCTGCTGACAGAGGAGAATCTGCTGACGGAGGAGAATCTGCTGATGGAGGAGAATCTGCTGACGGAGGAGAATGTGCTGACGGAGGAGAATCTGCTGATGGAGGAGAATCTGCTGACGGAGGGGAATCTGCTGACGGAGGAGAATCTGCTGATGGAGAATCTGCTGATGGAGGAAAATCGACTGACAAGGGAGCATCTGCTGACGGAGGAGATTCTGCTGCTGGAGGAGAATCTGCTGAAGGAGGAGAAACTGCTGATGGAGAATCTGGTGATGGAGGAAAATCGACTGACAAGGGAGCATCTGCTGACGGAGAAGAATCTGTTGACGGAGGATAAACTGATGACGGAGGAGCATCTTCTGACAGAGGAGAATCTGCTGACGGAGGAGGATCTGCTGATGCAGGAGAATCTGCTGGTGGAGGAGAATGTGCTGACAAGGGAGCATTTACTGACAAGGGAGCATTTGCTGACAAGGGAGCATTTGCTGACAACGGAGCATCTTCTGACAAGGGAGCACATGCTGACAAGGGAGCATTTGCTGACAAGGGAGCATTTGCTGACAAGGGAGCATTTGCTGACAAGGGAGCATTTGCTGACAAGGGAGCATTTGCTGACAAGGGAGCATTTGCTGACAAGGGAGAATCTGCTGACAAGGGAGAATCTTCTGACAAGGGAGCATCTGGTGCCCCTTTCCATCCCACCAATATATGGCCCTTTCCATCCCACCAATAGATGTCCCTTTCCATCCCACCAATAGATGTCCCTTTCCATCCCACCAATATATAGCCCTTTCCATCCCATCAACATATAGCCCTTTCCATCCCACCAATATATAGCCCTTTCCATCCCACCAATATATGTCCCTTTCCATCCCACCAAAACATGTCCCTTTCCATCCCACCAATATATGTCCCTTTCCATCCCACCAATATATGGCCTTTCCATCCCACCAATATATGGCCTTTCCACTGTGCTGATATTTTAGTTTCTGTGAATCTTTTTCACTTCATTTGTTTGTTGTTTGAATTCAGAATTGATTCATTGGGTTGAGTTTATGTCTGAAATGCTTGACATTAAATTTTGTTATGCAAGACCTTATCGTAAAGGGATTCCTCACATTATGGGGTGGCCCAATTACATGCAGGAGCAGCCGGACCTGTTTCGGCCTTCCCCACCAATTGCCGGACTTGCCTGAACGCTCTTCAGTCATGTCTTTACCAACTCGGTGTGTCTACCATGGCCTAATTGCTTTGGCCCAATAAGGCATAGCTTAAATAACGTTCCCGCTCGCTCATTGGATATTGTGGGTGAGTATAGAGTCGCGGGTAAAAGCGTTTTGGTATTACAACATGCACGTGCAAATGCTTCCTAGTTTCTTCCCTGTTTCCCCCACAACCCCACACCCCTGCAGGGAGTGCGAGAATGACTGTCATGATGCAGGCAACAACTCTCCTGTATCCCAAATGAAATGCTGCTTCCTTTGCACCCGTGAATAACATGTGACTCATCCAGAATCAATTAGACATTTCTCTTTACATTGCAACAACATGCATTTTACTCCCTGCCTCCATGTGCTCTGTACTTTTGACGTTTGTGTAAGCATGTGCATGATATTACATTAAAAATTCTTCCAGGACTTTATAAAAGGATAAATAATTTATAAAGAAATAAAAAATATATAAACAAACAAAGAAACAAACAAACCCCTCCCCCCAAAAAGGCAAGCTCGCATTTTTACAATTCTCTTATGAACAACCTTTAAATAAATTGCTTACCTGTCATAGCGATCCAGCCAACTCTTCCCCGCCTCTTCCATCTTCTCCATACCAGAATCAACCGCCCATCGTAGTCCATTCACCTCCTGGTGGGTCACAGGTATAAAACTGGTGTAATAATGCCGAAGTCACACATAGGCGGATATTTTGGCGACTACTGGCGATCAAGATTTTTCGGCGACTACTGGCGATTTCGGGCGGTCAAATATGGTCAGGCGGCAGTATGGCGACTGCAGGCGGCCACATTGCGACTGCATTGCGACGACACCCCGAGTGGGATGGCGACTGTTGAAGATCGACGACTGCATTGCGGATGCACGGCGGCAGCGTGGCGACAGTCTGGCGGCAAGATTACGACCGATGGCGGATCGCGGCGACTGCATTGGGGCCGGGTGGCGGTTTACTCCGACGTCCGCAAGACTGCAATAAGACCGCCGGCGATTGGAGACGATTCACACATCTTTTTAAATCTTTATTTCTCTATTTTACATTTCACTTTATTCATTTCAATGCTGTATGACATGAAGCATAAAGATGTTTGATGTACAATAAGAAAGTTAATAAAGATGTATCATTGTAATGTAGGAGCCATGCTCCCACGTCAATCGGAAGAATGGACGCGACAAAAAGCTGGAATTCGTCCGAGTTTCATTATTGTCACAAAACAACTCGGGTACTCTGAAAAGCCCGTTTATCGGGCAGCAATATATATACACACATTATCCCGGAGCGTTTGCCCGGGAAAGGCGAGAGGGGGCGTGGCCGGGCGTCCTGGCCGCGGCCTGGCAAGTCGAGGGCGGGCATGCCCGGGCGTCCTGGACGAGCCCGGCATGGTGATCGCTCCGCGTCCTTGGTAGGCGCAAGGCGATTGTGTAAACCCAGCGGTAGCCGCTACAGTAATGTAATAATCAAACTTTTCTGCAGGGAGAGAGAATGGAAATAAAGTCCAACAAATTATTTCCACTGGTCCCAAGTCCCATAAATAAAGTTTCCAAAGGACCAAAGTCCCAAAAATAAAGTTCCCAAAAGTCCCAAGTCCAAACAATAAAGCCATATCCTTGTCGGCACCACAGGACCTCACTCCACGGAGACCCTCACACCATCCTGTCTTGCCATGGAATCGTGGTATGTCGTAATGCAGTCGCCAGGCAGTCGTATCTCTGTCGCCAGTGGCCGTAACTCGGCCGCCACTAGTCCTACTGCTGTCGTCGTCAGTCTCCCATAGCCGCAGGGGAGACGTGGCAGTTCTTCTGTAGTCGATATGCAGCCGCAACAGTGTCGGCCCGTAGTCGGGAAGATGCCGCAGGAAGGCCGTATGGCATTCGCATCTCTGCCGTGCTAGCTGGTGGGGCGATTGCGGAAGACTATGAGCGACTGGGTTGCGGCCACTTTACGCTCTTATTACGGATACCGACGACAGCATGGCGGTTCCATCACGACAGCATGGCGGATTTTTTCCGAGTGCGACTGAGCGCGCCGTTTTTAAACATTTTAAATATATATTTGGCCCCTTTGCGGCTCCAGCCGACTGCAGCCGACCTGGGGAGGATAACCACGACTACAGGCGACCGTCCATTACGGTTTCATTACGATTGTCGGCAGGTGGTGGCGATTTTTCCAGTCGCCAGTAGTCGCCGACAAATCCGCCTATGTGTGACTTAGGCAGAAGTTCAACGTTTTTCAGAGAAATCGACTTCCTGCTTTGGTACACTGAGCTCTGTGGTTGGATGCACAAAGGCAGATTGGCATCGACTGCAGGTACCTCAAAGTGGGTTCTGCACTTGTACAGGAGGAAATTTTTAAAATCGATCAAAAGCAAATTAGTGGGTACTTGCAAGTGGGTTCGCAAGGTTCGCAAGTCAATTAGACTATTCTCAAAGCGTTGCACTTCCTTGTAATCGTCAGCAAAGGTGATACTGCTCAGGATATCTATCAGCTCACGTGAGGCGTAGTTGCGATGTATGTACAATGCAATGGCAAGTAGCAATGGTGAGCTAAATGACCTCGGCCTGCAGGTTGAAATGATGGAATGGGCTATGGCCGTGCACCGTCTGTTTACAACTCGAGACTGTTTATCCTTCGGATCTAGCAATTTTTGCAAGAAACGCTTTAGTGAGTCAGGAATCAAGGTGTTACCATTCTCAGTGTCTTTCATTGTGGGGTATTCAGTGAGATCATAAATTGATAAGCGAATATCATCAAGAATAATTGATGCAGCCATTTCAATTATGCGATCATTTTCGTTTTAATTCCCAGTTGTTCTGTCGGTCACCCACTTTTCACGAAGGATCCGGTGCGCAGAGTCACGAAAACTGACAATGCTCGTCTTTCCAGGGATACTTGTGATGATGATGTCCTCACCATAACGTTCGTTCAGCTTCTGTTTGAAGTATTTGATGGAATACCCTTCTTCACCTTGAAGAAACGTTTCCATATGTTCCATGAGCACCGAAATAGAAAACTGACATTCATCATTCTCATCTATAAATGAACAGAGTGTATTGAAGGCATAATCTCTTACAGCGTCAGCTGGTTTGCCAACGGATTGTGTTTTCTCAGTATTAGTAAAGAACTCAACACCACAGGCTCTATGGTATTTGGCCTCAGCTGCTACCAAATCTATGACAGCATCTATTCTCTTGGCAACTTTGTTGCCCCACTCATCACATCTTTCTCTTGCGCGTTTCGAAACACTGTCCTTATATTCAATGGTCTGAACATTGCTGAAGGGTTTCCTTCGTTTGAGTGCGATTTTGCTACTTGTTTCTATCACCTCAGCACAATATAAGCAGTCACTTACTATATTAAAGACGTTGGTTCTGGATCTTAGTGTGGCTGGTGCAACATCATCCTCAGATGGTTCCCCACTAGCCTTTCTCTTCGCTGCCTTAATGCTGGTTTCGCGGGTGTACCCTTTGCGACAAGCAGCGTGCACTTGCAGAGGGTCTGCCGACTGAAACGGGTCGTGGAATCCATCTTGTCTTTTCAAACTTGCTTCCACCAGGGTCCTGCACCCCCTCTCTTCAACACAGACGTAACTACTTCCCAAATTTTCTTGACATATTACACACGACGCCATCTGTGAAAGATAAACAAATGTAGAGTTAGTAAAGTCAAAGGAAAGTTAATGCTTGAAAATGTATGCAGACAAATATGTATGCAGAAACATGATACTAGGAATCTTTCTCTTGCTCGTTTCGAAACACTGTCCTTATATTCAATGGTCTGAACATTGCTGAAGGGTTTCCTTCGTTTGAGTGCGATTTTGCTACTAGTTTCTATCATAGCGGATGTATCATATATTTCTTTTTTAGATTGTCCTTGGCACAAGCAACACAATTCAAGCAAGGTCAAGCGCATAACGTTTTAGCGGAGACACAATGTGCCAAAAATCATAAACTTACCAGTAGTATGTTCTTGAGTACTTTAGATACAGTTTGTTCATTTCTCTATCACAATCAAATACATTGATTTGTGATGATGATGCTAAAAGTGACAACACAGTGACGTGAGACTACTACTGAGAAGTCAGGTCTTCTAGCGTGACATCATTCGCCTATGACGTCATTCGCCTATGACGTCACGATACCATCGCGTCGCCCAGTGGGAATAAGACATATTATAAAATAAACCTAGTATAAACCTATAATAGAATAAACCTAGGTCCTAAGAGCCTAGATAATATGTTTCAGAGTTACGGCCGTTTTTGGCCAACAATGACCTTGATAAATATCATTTGACCTTGAAAATGACACATATAAATCCTATAAACTCATAATGTAATCTTTAAAACAATCCTCGTGCTTGAAAACATGTATTTTGACACCCTGTTTGCATTTCTATCATGTTTTTAGGTGGTAATATGATAAAATGACAAAATGGCCGCCATTTTGGACGCCATCTTGAATTTCCGCTGAAGCACAAGGGGGATGTCTGGAGACTTTTAGTATGTTATTCAGGACAGTTTTCTGAACATATCCTGAAATTTTCAGCTTTGTTTGAATTTGTTCCGGGGTTCACCTTATTTGGTGCTAATGCTCTTGGACTACTACTTATAGCCCACCCTGTATATAAAGAAATAAATAAATATATATATAGATGTGTCTGTGTCTGTGTTGTGTCATTGAACTACTTTCTCAAACTTTTGTGAAATCGTACCAAACTTCTGGTATGCACATATCTCTCCCGTCGGTATGTCCTAAGGGTATTTAAAAAAAACGAAATTCCAATTTTATTTTATTTTTTTGGAATTTTTTCGGGCAATTTTTTTTTTTCATCTTAAGTTTTCAACTTCAATTGTTTATAAAATGTGATATCACGTATATTACAAAAACATTTGTGCAAAATAATTGTTTGAATTATGATTGGTTTAAACCATGACAAAACGGCAACTCAAGTACAGTCATTTATCTATATATCTACACATCTGGGCAGTGTCTGTGCTGTCACTTAAAGACTCCCTCAAACTTTTGTTTCCGTGGTTGTGAAGGGTTTTTAATAACGTTGTGGTGGTTTTGAATCACGTGGTGGTGAGGTATTTTGAATTATGTGGTGGTGAGGTGTTTTTAAATGATGTGGTGGTGAGGTGTTTTTAAATCACATGGTGGTGAGGTGTTTTGAATTACGTGGTGGTGAGGTGTTTTGAATTACGTGGTGGTGAGGTGTTTTGAATTACGTGGTGGTGAGGTGTTTTGAATTACGTGGTGGTGAGGTGTTTTGAATTACGTGGTGGTGAGGTGTTTTGAATTACGTGGTGGTGAGGTATATATAATTACGTGGTGGTGAGGTGTTTTTAAGTATGCGGTGGTGAGGAGTTTTGAATTAGTTGGTGATGAGGTGTTATGAATTACGTGTGGTGACTGGTGAGGTATATATAATTACGTGGTGGTGAGGTGTTTTTAAGTATGTGGTGGTGAGGTGTTTTTAATTTCGTGGTGGTGAGGTGTAATCGTCCCAAACTTCCAGTTCTTCCCCTCCTCCTCTGCGAGGTATGTGCTGAGGGGTTCTTTCTTGAAAGAAAAAAAAACATTCAACCTAAATTGCGGATAAAAATGTAATATCACAAACACAACAAATACATTTGTGCAAAATAATTGTTTGTATTATGATTGGTGTAAATCATGACAACACAGCAACTCTGGTACAGTCAATATCCTCAGCTAAAATAAGCCCTGAGTGAGGCGAGCACAGCGAACCGAGGCAAGCTAGTGTATATATATATAGAATATCAATTAACAGGATTAAATAATTAAATTTATATATGTGGGAACGTTACATGCCCAGACCAGCAATCGAATCCAGGTCTCTGTCTCTCACATACTTTTTGAGGGGAAACCACAGGACATCCTCGGAGATTTTACATTTGTTGATCAATCAATGATAAATCAAGCAATGATATGATTTGTTTCATTGTCATCTTTTCTTGTGGTGTGTTCGACAATAAAAGTTCTCTGGATAGCCTGTTTGTTTAACAAGTGGGAAAGAACACCTTCACAATTAATACTGTAATATGCGATTTCCCAATTGCGACAAGCACCCCAGAGTCTCCACCCGACAAGCATCCCAGAGTCTCCACCCGACAAGCATCCCAGAGTCTCCACCCGGCAAGCATCCGAGTCTCCAACCGGCAAGCATCCCAGAGTCTCCACCCGACAAGCATCCCAGAGTCTCCACCCGACAAGCATCCCAGAGTCTCCACCCGACAAGCATCCCAGAGTCTCCACCCGACAAGCATCCCAGAGTCTCCACCCGACAAGCATCCCAGAGTCTCCACCCGACAAGCATCCCAGAGTCTCAACCCGACAAGCATCCCAGAGTCTCAACCCGACAAGCATCCCAGAGTCTCAACCCGACAAGCATCCGAGTCTCCAACCGGCAAGCATCCCAGAGTCTCCACCCGACAAGCATCCCAGAGTCTCCACCCGACAAGCATCCCAGAGTCTCCACCCGACAAGCATCCCAGAGTCTCCACCCGACAAGCATCCCAGAGTCTCCACCCGACAAGCATCCCAGAGTCTCCACCCGACAAGCATCCCAGAGTCTCAACCCGACAAGCATCCCAGAGTCTCCACCCGACAAGCATCCCAGAGTCTCTACCCGACAAGCATCCCAGAGCCTCGAGCTACCCGACAAGCATCCCAGAGTCTCTACCCGAAAAGCATCCCAGAGTCTCTACCCGACAAGCATCCCAGAGTCTCTACCCGACAAGCATCCCAGAGTCTTTACCAGACAATCATCCCAGAGTCTTCACCTGACAAGCATCTCAGAGTCTTTACCTGACAAGCATCCCAGAGCCTCTTCCCGACAAGCATCCCAGAGCCAAAACCAGACAATCATCCCAGAGCCTTTACCAGACAATCATCCCAGAGTCTTTCCCAGACAAGCATCCCAGAGTCTTTACCTGACAAGCATCCCAGAGTCTTTACCTGACAAGCGTCCCAGTGTTTACCTGACAAGCATCCCAGTATTTACCTGACACCCTTATTGCCAGTTACATGCTGAGAGTTTTTTTTTAAGAGCACATACCTGCTCGGACCTACAGTACAAGGACGCACACCGTCGCCTCAACGTGTCACCCGTCCTCGCCTCAACGAGGACTGGTGACACAAAAGGAACGAGGCCCTGAAACGCAGAATGGTGTAAAAATAACGTTAATCAGTCACAAAATGCGGTGCTGCGACACACAGGGCCTCCTTTAACTTTTGAACCACCTTAGTGCCGACATTGTCACTTACAAATCGACGGTATCCGATGTCGATGAACAACGAGCACAAAACAGCGCACACATCCCTCCCAGAATGCACCACTAAACTCACTGCTCCACCTTGTTCGGACCTTCCTCCTCCCCTTTTCCCCTATGCAGTCACTTCTTCTTCTTCCACCCCGTCCTTTCTTCTTCTTCTTCTGCCACCCCGTCCTTTCTTCTTCTTCTTCCTATCTTCGAGTTTTTCGGCGTTCTCAGAGGCGCGAGGCTCTATATATGCGTACATACACAAACGCGTACGTGCGTATATATGCGTACGTACGGACCCACGCACCCAAACTTAAAAGCGATACCCAAGGAACCAATAAGGTTTCACTATAAATATAATTCCATCGGGATTTCCCGCTCTTTTTTAAGAATCCAGGTGCAGCTCTGCAGAGTCTGGATTGCTTCTCGTTCAACAAACTTAAGATTCCCGGCAGATCCGAATCTTTAATTCCCATCTCTCTGATAATTAGACAACTCTTGTATGGTGCTGTTCTCTATTGCGTTCTCATCTTGTGTAATACTGCGCATAGTTATTTGCATATTCTGTATCTATTATCTTATTGTGGCGGACACAAAAGCCCACTGGCGTGGTGACATCATTCCACGCACCAAGTGGGCGGTGGCCACGCCCGAGGGGTAGGCGTGGCCTGATGATATACACCGGGCGACCAGCCCGGAGCAGTTCAGTGTTACAGTGTAGTCTTACAATAAAGACGTTTATATGTTACCGCTTGTCCGCTTCCTCCTTGCTCACAAGCAGCGCGCGTAACGCCGCGCTTTACTGGTGACCCTCGACGTTGGATCTGCCGTAGCGATCCTTCCGAACACGACGCCATTGCAATGGCCAACGACAAAGTCCTTCGCCACCCACCGGACGGCCAGAAGTACGAGGCACTCAAGCGGCTACTCCTAGCCACGTTCGGCCTCACGGACGACGCATGGGCCGACCGCCTCCTGGATCTCCCCGAGCTCGGTGAGACGCGCCCGTCGGTCCGAATGGACCATATGCTGTCACTGTTGGGCGACGAAGCCCCCGGTTCGCTATTCCGGGCGCTTTTCCGGCGCCAACTTCCAGCGCAGGTTCGCCTCGCGTTGGCCGGGACCGAGCTAACGGAACCCCGAGCATTGGCAGCTAAGGCGGACAGGTACTTCGCCGCTTCGGACACGCGGGCGAGCGTCGGCGTGGCCGTCACGGCCCTCGACGCTGATGTTCAGCAGCATGTTCCACAGCATCAGCTTCTACAGCACGCTGCTGTTCAGCAGCATGCTGATACGCACCTCGTGAACGCCGCCACGCCCCGCCCACCGCCGCGGCGAAAACCGCCACCGCGGGGAAACCCGCCAACTCCACCGGCCTGGCGGAGCCAGCCGCGCTCCTCCGGCTCCACCACCTGGTGCTGGTTCCACGCCAAGTTCGGCCACGAAGCTCGGCGGTGTCATCCGCCGTGCTACTTCAACGGGTCGGGAAACGCCCGGGCCGGCGCTCAATATTGGCGATGAGCGCCGGCCGTTCGAGCAGCCTGCTGTTCATAACGGACACCTTCTCCGGGCACCGTTACCTGTGCGACATGGGAGCGCAGGTGAGTGTCATTCCCGCCGGCACGTCAGACAAGCACGCCGCGGGTGGGGGCCCCGCGCTGCTTGCTGCGAACGGGACGCCCATCCGTACGTACGGCAAACGCTGCCTCTCTCTGCGGTTTGGAGGGCACGTTTTCCGATGGACGTTCGTCACCGCCGACGTGCCCATGGCACTGCTTGGCGCGGACTTCCTGTGCGCTAATGGGCTCCTGGTCGACGTCAAGCGCAGACGGCTTGTCCAGGCCGAGACGTTCAGCTCGCTCGATTGTGCGTTGCCCAGCTCAACGAGCGGCTTCCCAAGCGGCTTGCCGAACGATTCGGTTCCGGCCACGTTGGTCTGTACGCTTCCGGCAGCGGACGCATTCACCCGCCTCCTCGCCGGCTTCCCGGCCCTCACGCGGCCCACCTTCTCGGCTGGGGCCGTCAAGCACGGGGTGGCCCATCACATCCCCACCGTCGGGCCACCGGTCTATGCCCGGGCACGCCGCCTCGAGCCGACGAAGCTGGCGGTGGCAAAAGCGGGGTTCGCTACCCTGGAGCGACTCGGCATCGTCCGGCGCTCAGAGAGCGCTTGGGCGTCGCCGCTGCACATCGTGCTGAAGCCCGGCGGGGGATGGCGACCGTGCGGGGACTATCGCCGTCTCAATGACGCCACGACTCCCGACCGCTACCCCGTCCCCCACATTCAGGACTTTTCCGCCTGTTTGGCGGGCAGGTCCTTCTTCTCGAAGGTGGACCTCATACGCGGCTACCATCAGGTCCCCGTCAGGCCGGAGGACGTCCCGAAGACGGCGGTCATCACGCCATTCGGACTCTTCGAGTTCCTGCGCATGCCCTTCGGTCTGAAGAATGCGGCTCAGGCGTTCCAGCGACTGATGGACAGCGTCCTGCGCGACTTGGATTTTGTCTACGTCTACCTGGACGATATCCTCGTCGCCAGCGCGTCCCGCGAAGAGCACCTACGCCACCTCCGCACGCTCTTCGAACGCCTGGGCCAGCATGGCCTGATTGTGAACCCCGCAAAGTGCCGGTTCGGCGCCGCCACAATCGATTTTCTGGGGCACCGTGTCACCAGGCACGGAGCCGTCCCCCTGCCGGCCAAGGTGGAGGCGGTGAAGGGGTTTCCGCGCCCCCGCACGATCAGAGGGCTGCAGGAGTTCCTGGGCATGGTGAACTTTTACCATCGGTTCCTGCCCCGTATCGCCCAGCTCCTGCGCCCCCTGCACGAAGCTCTCCGAGGTAAGCCGGGCAAAGGCGACGTTACCTGGACCGAGCAGATTGACACGGCGTTCACGGGCGCGAAGCTCGCCTTGGCTAACGCCACCATGCTCGCGCACCCGGCGCCCGATGCACCGATCGCCCTCACCACCGATGCCTCGGACTACGCGGTGGGCGCGGTGCACGAGCAATGGGTGCGTGGAGCTTGGCAACCGCTGGCGTTCTTTAGCCGGCAGCTTCGCCCGCCCGAACGCCGTTACAGTACCTTCGACCGCGAGTTGCTCGGACTTCACTTGGCGGTCAGGCACTTCCGCCATCTGCTCGAGGGCCGGGCGTTCACTGCCTTCGTCGACCACAAGCCGCTGATCTTCGCGATGGGCAAGGTCACCGAGCCGTGGTCGGCCCGGCAGCAGCGTCACCTCTCGGCCGTGTCCGAGTACACGACGGACATCCAGCACGTCGCGGGGAAGGACAACCCGGTGGCGGATTGCCTTTCCCGGGCCATCGTCCACGCAGTCCACCTCGGCATCGACTATGCCCGGATGGCAGTGGACCAGGCCGCTGACCCCGACGTCCAGGCCTTGCGGACCGCCGTCACGGGCCTCCGCGTCACCGAGGTGCCGTTCGACGGCGCAGGCGCGGCCCTCTTGTGCGACGTCTCCCTCGGGCGTCCTCGCGCCATCGTGCCCGCGCGCTGGCAGCGCCAGGTGTTTGACGCCATCCACGGCCTGTCCCACCCGGGCGCGAGGGCCTCCCAAAGGCTGATCGCCGACAAGTTCGTCTGGCATGGCCTCCGGAAGGCCGTCCGCGGCTGGGCCAGGACGTGCCTCGCGTGCCAGCGCGCCAAGGTGCACTGGCACACCCAGGCCCCGTTGGCCCCGTTCACGGTGCCGGAACGCCGGTTTGACCACGTCCACGTGGACCTGGTGGGACCTCTGCCCCCCTCACGGGGTTTCACCTACGTCCTCACCATGGTGGACCGCACCACCCGGTGGCCGGAGGCCATGCCCTTGGCGTCGACAACGGCGGCCGATGTCGCGCAGGCTTTCATCGCCACCTGGGTCGCCCGGTTCGGCGCCCCCTCAGACATCTCATCCGACCGCGGCCCCCAGTTCACCTCGGAGCTCTGGGGGGCGATTGCGCAGGGGCTCGGGGTCCGGCTGCACCGAACCATGGCCTACCACCCCCAGGCTAATGGCCTGTGTGAGCGATTTCACCGCTCATTGAAGGCCGCGCTCCGGGCCACCCTCCGCGACGGCGGCTGGGTCGACAGGCTCCCCTGGGTCCTGCTGGGCCTCCGGACGGCGCCCAAGGAGGACCTGCGCGCATCCGCAGCGGAGTTGGTCTTCGGGCAACCGCTGCGGGTGCCGGGCGAGTTCCTCCCCGACTCCACAGCACCATGGTCCGCGGCACAGCAGCGCTCCGCTCTGCAAGAGACCGCCCAGAGGTTCGCCCCGGTGCCAACGGCATGCCACGGGCACCCACCGACGCACGTCGCCCCGGAGCTTCGCACGGCGGAGTACGTCTTCGTCCGCCACAATGCCCATCGGACACCACTGCGGCCCCCGTACGACGGGCCTTTCCGCGTGCTGGAGACCGGGGCGAAGCACTTCACCCTGGACATCGGCGGTACTCCTGACCGCGTTTCGGTAGACCGCCTCAAGCCGGCCCACCTCGATGTGGACCATCCACCGCCAGTGGCCCGACCCCCACGGCGGGGCCGCCCTCCTGCGGGCGGACCCCCGGCACCACCCAGCCCCGCCGCCACGCCGCCCCCCGGTCCTGCACCCCTCCCAGGGGCAGCCAGGGGCATCCCACCTGGCATCCCTGCACCCCGGACGCCGCCGATCGCCAGGGGGCGCTTCGGCCGGGTCATTCGTCTGCCCCGCAAACTGGCCCTCCAGGTGCGCGGGAATTCTGGGGGGGCGCGTGTGGCGGACACAAAAGCCCACTGGCGTGGTGACATCATTCCACGCACCAAGTGGGCGGTGGCCACGCCCGAGGGGTAGGCGTGGCCTGATGATATTGTTACGGACACGACTTAGATGTTATGGTGGGCCGAGCGGAATGGCCGCCGTGTTTGCACAAGTTACCCGATTACACTCGAACGTTGGCCGAATCGCGCTATGCTAAATCAATGAAGGAAAGGACACAACGGCTGGGTTAAATGACACGACACCAGGGGTACAGTTCTCAAGACCTCCGGAGGAGGATATAATATGGGTTATGCAGAACGTTTAGATTACACGGCACAAGAGGTACAGCACAGAAAGATGGGCACTTAGACACGGTCTTATCTTAGCCCCGACAGACCACAGACAAACGGGACAAGACTGACTCACACAGGGATTGATGGCAAGGAAGGGCAGGCAGTCGATGGCTCAAGGTGCACCTTGGCTCAGGGGCAGAATCGACTCGGTCCGGTCCAGAGAGGCGGGAGGTATCTCTCAGCGCTAGGAGGTGGCGTCCTTTCTTCTTCGTAGCTGAGGCGCATCTGACGTCACCTCCGTCTTCCTGCGCATGTCCCGCGGGGAGTGACATGCCCTCGGCTCGTTAGCTCCGCCCCAGATGGAATCGGTCCGCCGCTTCTTATTGGGTGCGGGGGGTTACCGGGCTCCGCCCTTGACGAGGAGCTGCCAGTGAGCCCCTGCGTGGTAACCCCGTCGGAGCACATGGTCAATGGCGGCTAACCAAGCCGGAGTGAGGACGCGCACTCCCCGCGCCGCTGTTGTTGTTGTTGGTGTTGTTGTTTCATGAGGAAGAGATGCGGGGAGGTATTGGGAGGTCCTAAACTTACTACTGGTGCCATACAATCACATTCTGGTGCAACGAAGAGTCAGAATTAATGGAAACGAGTCCTTAACTGACATAGACTAAGAATAACTAGCAAGATGTCCTATAGTTGTCTACGTGAGATGCGGTGAACCTGGGCACGACATTTAATGGGGGAAAAAGGGGAAGGTCGGGGCTACAGAGTGTTGTTTACAGACAATGGGACTAGGGAATGGGGGATTGGGGATAGTTGGGGAGTATTGGGGAAATAGGGGAATATTTACAAGCGGATATGGATGGAGGCCAAATCCCATATCCGCAACATTGCACCCTTCTCTACCCTCGGGGCGTCCCGACCCGATAAATTTTTACCTACTTTAGTGTGGCACTCAGATGTAGTTCCCTCTACTATTAACTCAACCCTGAGTGCGACAGTTTCACAGATGTTCACAAATGAGTAAATATGTCCCCCTGCGACGTTGCACCCTTCTCCTCACAGAAACACACCCACAGGATAACCGAATCACGGAAAGAATCCTCAAACTAAACATACAGCCGGTAGGGAGCATTATTTACACAAGACTACACTGATATTTACACTACGATCCAGGACCTGTTTTTGGAGGAACACATGCAGATGTTATGCATAGAGAGAGCACGCATGCCAGCATCGATACACCAACCCACGAGTGCTCTGTGGCCCTACGGCCTTTAATAATGTGCAGAGCACCCCATCCAAGCACCAAAAGCACCACCCCATAACACAGTCAGCACCATCCGGTGCACCAATAAAGTGTTCGATAGTCACCGGTGGTGTCGCAGCCGGCCGATGTTCTGCCGCTGGTCTTGCCTTCGTGTGGTGCACTTGGCCTTCTGGCTTCTTTCAAAAATAAAGAAAGGCGCCAACCGCGTCCATTTCTGTATTGTGGCCATCAGGGGGCCAACTAAAAGTGGTTCACCTGTATGGCATAGGTGCCACGTTGACCCATAGGTCCATCAACGGGGGGTGCTTGCCCGCAAAAGAACTGCGGTCCATGGTGGGCGGCCACAAACATTGCGGTCCATATGGTGTATCGATCCAGGCAGCAAGCAGCGAAAGTGCAGGCCCACAACTGCGGAGCCAGCACATCTCTCTCATCTCTCTCTGCCCCAAAGCCAGATCCTCGGAGGTGGGAGACAAAAGAAGCGGACAAGTGAGTAAGGTGGTAAGGGCGCAAAAGTGCACGCAATATAAGGTAATGCACACTGGGGGCACATGGGAACCAGGTGAGACAGGTACGTTCCTACCGTACGCCCCCCCCCCCCCCACCAGGTAACCTACATTGCCCCTCCCTTACCCCTTACTGTATCCACAAAACACAACACTACCCATAAACATCTACTTTACAAATCAACAAACGTCCCTACTGTCTTCCCCGTTCCTCCCATCAACCAAATTTGTCTTCTCTCCCTCCTAACCAATCAAATTTGCCATCTCCAACTCAACATCAAAATTTGCCATCACCAATTCATCATCAGTCCCTCCTAGGGAGGGAGAGATGGAATCACCCCAATGTCTCATCCACGTCGTGATGCGTCTCACCAATCCTCACAGCAATTCTCATTTCCTGCACACAGAACAAAGGAAACACAGGTGTGGAGTCATCATCATCACCTCAGGTAAGTGGCTGCGTATGGTGCGACAGGTTCATCAATCCTAACTATTTCCTAAATGACTTTAACAACTTTACATTACCCGGGGTCTTTCCCTGCCAATCCATTGGCCAACTTACACTATGGGTTCTAAAAACCAATTCCCATTGCCCAAACTGTGGTGCCTCTCAATTTGGGGTCTCACTCCCCCGATTCATCTCCTGGTGCCTTCGCACAATTTCTGGGCTGTGACGTGTAGCTCTCCCAGCAGGTCTACCCACCTGCACACCTCCACCACTGTAGTTGCCACCCGAGCTTACCTGCTCCTCACCCTAACCTAACTAACTGGGGAAGGCCCTCTTGCCCTCTCACCCCCTCAGTGCCCTCTCAGGCACGGGCTGCCCGATCCACACCCGGGATCCTCAGGCACCCACTGACACTAACGGCTCCCAGAGCCCACCTGCGGCCTCACCTGGCCGACATCCTCACAGTGGTGGAGTGCCCAAACCAACTACACACACTAACAGGCTACACGCCCAGCCATTTCCACAACACTAATGCACCCATCCAAATACCATTCTGCAACCGCACCACAGATGCCAATATCCAACCACAATTTACCTATACCCTCTACCTAACACTTACACTACCCGCCCCGGGTACTCGTGAAAGGGGTCCACTCTTCCCCCATCCACACCTTCGCACCATGCACACCACTCCGTACCACTTACTCCATGTATTCCACACACCTTTACTTGCACACCTGTGCTCTCACACCTGGTGCCACCTGCACCCTTCTCTCCCCAAGCGCATTCGCGCTGATCCACACACTCACTACTCATCCACTGCTCCACACACCTGTCCAGCTCTCACACAGCATCATCTCATCTAACTATTCCCCTCTGAAACTTGCGCTTCCCAGTCGTCCCTTTAAACTATTGCGCTCCCTCGTCATTATAATCCACACTAATCTACCTGCGTCCCCACTACAGG
Source organism: Myxine glutinosa (assembly GCF_964187855.1). Taxonomy (NCBI): domain Eukaryota; kingdom Metazoa; phylum Chordata; class Myxini; order Myxiniformes; family Myxinidae; genus Myxine; species Myxine glutinosa. Next base: position 56,170 of record NW_027617257.1, on the reverse strand, counting down.
TATCATTGTCACTAACTAACCTTAACGTCACCTAATGTCATCTTCTAGGGCCCTATCAATATCCTAACCCACCCGGGCTAGTTTTCACTGCCATACACCCCATAATCTATTGCGCATTTGCCCCACCTGGGAAGGGTGGCAGGGATGCCACCCTTACCCACCGGGCCCATCGCTCATCAATCCCCCAGTCCTCTGGCACTAATAAGCCCCCCTTATTCAGAGGTACTGGGTCCCGCCTCGGCATCTAAAGCCGAGGCAATCCACGGGGGCGCCTGCTCGCCGGTGTAAGGCCTTATCCGGTCGGCGTGGACGATCCGAGGGAGGGCTCGTGGCCCCATTTTGATCTTTACTACCACGTCACAGATTTGCGACAGGACGACCCCCGGGCCTTGCCAGGGAGAGGTGAGTTTCGGGCACCTACCCTTCCTCCTCCGGGGATTGAAGAACCAAATCTTCATCCCCGGAGTGTACTGACTCCCCTGGCTCCGGTGGTTGTACCTGCGCTTCATCTTCTCCCCCGCCAGATGGAGTTGGCGGCGGGCGAAGGCATGGACTAGCTCCATGCCTTCCTCTAGGTGACGTGCGTACCCCTCCCTCGGCGGGTTAACCACTGTGTCTGGCACGGGACCGCATAGCAAGTCGGCGGGAGCCCGTAACTCCCGCCCATACATAAGCAACGCTGGACTGCATGCGGTGGCCCCGTGCTGGCTGGTTCGGTAGGCCATGAGCAAATAAGGGAGATGTTCGTCCCAGTCATCCTGACGGGTGGCGGTGAACAGTGCCAGTTGTTGGATTAGAGTTCGGTTGAATCTCTCCACCATCCCGTCAGATTGAGGCCTTAAAGGCGTTGTTCTGGTTTTCCGAATTGACAGGAGACTGCACACATCTTTTAGCAATTTGCTCTCAAAATTTCGTCCCTGGTCGGTGTGCAACTCCTGTGGAATCCCATGCCGGCCCACAAATCCTTCCACGAAGGCCTGCGCTACCACCCCTGCTTCTTGGTTGGGGAGGGCGTAGGCCTCCGGCCACTTGGTGAAGTAGTCCATCACAACGAGGATGTACTTATTACCTAGGCGGGTGCGGGGTAGTGGGCCTAGGATATCCATGGCCACCCGCTCTAGGGGGGCCCCCACCTGGTGTAATTGAAGGGGGGCCCTCATCCTCCGTGCTGGTCCCTTTTTGGCAGTACAGGAGTCGCATCTCCGACACCAGTCCTGTATGTCGCGCCCCATATTCACCCAATAAAACCTCCGGCGTACCTGCGATGTCGTCTTTGTCCTGCCCAAATGGCCGCCGGGGCGGGTACCATGCACCTGTTGCAATATATCGGTCTTAAATTTATTTGGGACTACCACCAGCCAGGAAGTTTTATCAGAGGGAACCTCCACCCACTTGCGATACAAGATGTTATCCTTCAATTCCAGGGTCTGCCACTGAGCCCAATACGCCTTGGTCTGTGCCCCGAGGGGGGTGACCTCTTCCCCCTTAGGTCTTTGCCCCAATTTGACCCAATTGAACACTGGCCCCAGGACAGGATCCTCCTGCTGGGCCGTGCTCCATGCCAAAGTTCCGAATTCCTCATCTGCGGTTAGTGGCAAAATTGGCCCTCTCACCCGGGTTGCCCGGACAACGAGGGTCGGGTCCGAATCGCCCAATTGTTCCCTCTCCTCGTGTCTCGCACAAAATTTGCAGTTTTCCCCCAGACAAGGACGCCGAGAGAGTGCGTCCGCATTACCATGGGCCTTCCCGGCCCTATGGGCCACATCAAAATCGTACTGCTGCAACTTTTCCAACCACCTGGCAATTTGGCCCTCTGGTTCCTTGAACCGAAGGAGCCATTGCAAGGAGGAATGGTCAGTTCTAACCAAAAATTTCCGCCCATACAAGTACGGGTGGAAATGGTTCATGGCAGCCAGCATAGCCAATAACTCTTTGCGAGTGACGCAATAATTTCGCTCGGGCCTACTTAAGGCCCGACTATAATAACCAATCACTCTCTCCACGCCCTCCTGTGTCTGAGACAAAACTGCGCCCAATCCTTCCTGGCTCGCATCCGTGTCCAGGGTAAATGCCCCGTTGCTAGTGGGGTAAGCTAGAAGGGGTGCGGATGTTAGACACCCCTTCAATTTTTGGAAGGCCTCGTGGCACTCCCGTGTCCAATTAAATCGCGTCCCCTTCTCCGTAAGCCGGTGGAGGGGACGGGCCAACTCCGCAAATTTCGCCACAAAGCGCCGGTAGTAGGAGCAGAGTCCCAAAAATCCCCGCACCTCTTTGATGGTACGTGGTGCGGGCCACTCCTCTACCGCTTTAATTTTGTCTGGGTCCGTTTTTACCCCCTCGCAACCGATGACGTGGCCTAAATAGGCCACCTCCTTGGCAAACAAGGTGCACTTACTCGGGTTCAGCTTCAACCCTGCCTGTCTGAGGCACCCGAACACCTGGTCCAAATTAGCTACTGCCTGGGGGAACGTTTTGGCATGTACTAGGACGTCATCCATGTACAGCAGGCATGATTGCCATGGCATGCCGCCTAGTACATGTTCCATCAATCTTTCAAAGGTGGCGGGGGCGTTACACAAACCAAACGGCATCACAGTAAACTGATACAGTCCCTTACCTGTGGAAAATGCCGTTTTCTCCTTCCCTGCCCTATCCATCTCCACCTGCCAATACCCACTCTTGAGGTCCAAAGTTGAGAACCAATTTGAGCCCGCAACGGCATCGAGGGTGTCATCAATCCTTGGCAGGGGATATGAGTCCTTGAGTGTCACGTTGTTTAGCTGGCGATAGTCCACGCAGAACCGCGTGGTCCCATCCTTCTTTTTGACCAGCACAACAGGTGACATCCAAGGACTTCCCGAGGGCTCGATCACGCCTGCGTCGAGCATTTTTTCAACCTGCTCGTCAGCTTCCGCCCTCTTGCTCCAAGGGAGCCGTCGGGCGGCCTGACGAATAGGCCGGGCCTCACCGGTGTGGATCTGATGTTTCACCAGGCCCGTACGTCCAATATCCTCGGTGGACAGGGAGAAGAGGTCCAAATGGGACCCAACCAGTTTGTGTAAGGCCTCCCTCTGGGTACCTCCCAACTCTACGCTACTACGATTTACCATCTCGCAAATGGGATCGGGCCAATTCCTACTTCTTATTGAAGGCTCCCCCCGGGGTCGGCTCAGCTGGACGTTCTCGCCCCTCACTGTCGCGACTTCCTCAACTGGGGTGCAGCCAGCTACCCTCGTGCCCCTTACTATAGTGCGTGGTTCTGTACTCATATTTATTACTCGGACGGCCACTACCGGTCCGTCCGTTTTTACAAGGGTGCGGCCCACGATTAAACCCGGTATGGACTGCGCTGCCACCGGTTCGACCAGGCCGCAGGACTCCTGCCATGTTGGGCGAGCTGCCCACCGGGCCGGTACTATCGCCTCGGCCCTTGGGGGAATGGTCACGGCCTCGGAAGCCTCCAGCTCCGCTCTCTCGGCCGTGCTCACTCCCCCTAACGGCAGCTCTTCTACTCCCACCTGCAGGATCCCCCGGCACAAGTCGATTTTACAACCGCTGGCAGTCAACAAATCCAACCCTATTAAACATGGGTCGCACACCTCCGCCACCCAAACATCTATCTCCCTCCTTACCGACCCTAACTTGAGGGTCACAGAACCACGCCCTATGATCGGGGCCGTTACCCCGGTAGCAAGTTGCAAACTATAATTTTGCAGGCGCTGGATCTTATCCCAGCCACCTGCGCTCGAATCAAGGACCACAGGGCTGATGATCGTGGCGCTAGCTCCTGTGTCCACTACGGCGTCTACCCCCACGCCGGCAATTTTGCATCTGATTGTCAGGCTACCGGTTCCAATTTGGCCACAATAAATGACCTGTCGCGTCAATGAGGGCTCTCCTCCATCCTCTTCTGCCGAACACCGCCCTACGTGCCCGACACCTTCTAGTTTCCCGGGGTCTGGCAGGGGGGTGTCTGGGGTCGGCTAACCCGCTCCCCCCTGGGCGGAGTTGAGGACCTCAACCGCCGGGGATCATCCCGGCGCGTGGCTCGACAGTGCCGCGCCAGGTGACCCAGACGGTTGCAAGTATAGCACCTCACCTGATAAGGTGCTTGTCTCCGGAATTCCAAATTTCCCCCCCTGAAGGTCCGAATTGGATTACCCGCTCGTGGTCCACCGCGGGCCACCTCCGGGGCCGCCTGCCATGGTCCAGGTCCCGCCAGGTGCTGGTCCACCAGCCTCCGGACCATGCCCGCCAGGTCAGGACTCACGTCGGGGCCGAACCGGCCGGGCCCCCACAGTACATTACCCCCAAGGGGCTCTCGTGCCTCCCCAGTCCCTCTAACAACTACCCCCGTTGGTGTCGATGCATGGGTCACACTTCCGCAACCCGCTACCCATTCCATACCACCACAACCTTGCTCACCCACACCTCGCACCTCTCGTTCCATACCCTCCGGACCAGCCATACACCTCACTCTTGGCCTCTCACGAACATCCGGGTCTATCTCGACCCCCAAGCTTATTAAATCACCTGGCGCATCATACGCACGACCATATTGGTCACCACTTACACCGGTCCTCTTTCTCTTCGCTTCTCCTCCATCACCTGCGAATCCCTCATCCGGTTAATGAGCACATCATCACGATCCGAACACAGACTTTGGACCAATTCTTTTACTTCCTCCTTTATCTCTTTCTTATCCTCTCTCCGTCGCTTCTTAATTTCGCTCACCCCTTCTTCCACTTCTTCTAATTTCTGCTTCACCTCCTTCATCTCCTCGTGCGCCCCTTTAAGTTCTTCCTCTAACTCCACTTTATTTTTTTATATGTGCTCCCGCACCTCCCGCTCTTTAACCTCCATCACCTCTACCACCTTGTCCATTTTCCTCGTCAGGTCCTCATGTACCGTCTGACACTCTTTTTTAATTACCCCTACGTCCTTTTTCATCTCCTTCTGTGTCGATTTTAAACCCTCTATTACCGCTGTGTTCTTCTTTACCTGGTCCCCCAACTCCGTTTGTCCCACTGTCAGTTGTTCTACTCCCAGCGTCAACTCCTCTATACCCCTTTGCAATTTTACAGTCCCCTTTCTCACCTCCTTCTCCATGCGCTCCTTACAGTGCCTCACCTCCTCGCGCACTCCTCCGACCTCCTCACTCACTCCTCTTCTGATCTCCTCTCCCATCACTTGCATCTCCTGCCCAGATGCCACCCTCATCTGCTCCATTTCCTCCCTGTGAGCATCCAGTTTAGTTTCTACCCCCATTCTAACCCCCTCTATCTGCTGCCCCATTTGTTTAACTTCCCTTTCCGCTTGGTCCCTCATGTCCCTCAATTTGCCTTCCATACTGTTTTCTAACCCCTCTAACCCCTTTTTCATCCCTTCCATTTGATTCTCCTGAACGGCCATTCTATTTTCCACCCCCATTAACCCATGTTTCACCCCTTCTATCCCATTGTCTAACCCCTCTAATTTCTTGTCTAATCCCTCACCGGTACCCCTCGCTTCGTCCCTCATTACCCCCATTTGGCCCTCCAATCGCTCACCCTGAGCTACCATCCGGTTCCCCATTACCCCCATTTGGCCCTCCAATCGCTCACTCTGAGCTACCATCCGGTTCCCCATTACCCCCATTTGGCCCTCCAATCGCTCACTCTGAGCATCCATCCGGTTCCCCATTACCCCCATCATTCTGCTTTCCATTTCTTCGCTATTCTTGTCCATAAGGGCCTTCATTTGTGTAAAAAAAAGGTTCAAATCTACCAGCGGCGCTACTACGGTCGCGGGCGTGGTCGCCGTGGCCATGTGCGAGGCGCCATTTTGCGCGCCCGTAACCTCGTGCGCGACGACGCTATTTTGCGAGCCTGCCACCCTCACTGCTTCGCTCTCCTCTTGTCCCTCAATTTGGTCCTGGATCGAACCTGCCTCACTCTCCTCTACCGGAACCCAGCCGTCTTGATCTGCCATAGCGCGACTTCAAAATTCGGGTTTTTATTTTTGTAAAACACAATCAAATTTCGCCGTTATAATTTTGAGCGCGTGAAACGCGCTTCGGGTCCAATCTCACTCCTCGACACCAATTGTTACGGACACGACTTAGATGTTATGGTGGGCCGAGCGGAATGGCCGCCGTGTTCGCACAAGTTACCCGATTACACTCGAACGTTGGCCGAATCGCGCTATGCTAAATCAATGAAGGAAAGGACACAACGGCTGGGTTAAATGACACGACACCAGGGGTACAGTTCTCAAGACCTCCGGAGGAGGATATAATATGGGTTATGCAGAACGTTTAGATTACACGGCACAAGAGGTACAGCACAGAAAGATGGGCACTTAGACACGGTCTTATCTTAGCCCCGACAGACCACAGACAAACGGGACAAGACTGACTCACACAGGGATTGATGGCAAGGAAGGGCAGGCAGTCGATGGCTCAAGGTGCACCTTGGCTCAGGGGCAGAATCGACTCGGTCCGGTCCAGAGAGGCGGGAGGTATCTCTCAGCGCTAGGAGGTGGCGTCCTTTCTTCTTCGTAGCTGAGGCGCATCTGACGTCACCTCCGTCTTCCTGCGCATGTCCCGCGGGGAGTGACACGCCCTCGGCTCGTTAGCTCCGCCCCAGATGGAATCGGTCCGCCGCTTCTTATTGGGTGCGGGGGGTTACCGGGCTCCGCCCTTGACGAGGAGCTGCCAGTGAGCCCCTGCGTGGTAACCCCGTCGGAGCACATGGTCAATGGCGGCTAACCAAGCCGGAGTGAGGACGCGCACTCCCCGCGCCGCTGTTGTTGTTGTTGGTGTTGTTGTTTCATGAGGAAGAGATGCGGGGAGGTATTGGGAGGTCCTAAACTTACTACTGGTGCCATACAATCACATTCTGGTGCAACGAAGAGTCAGAATTAATGGAAACGAGTCCTTAACTGACATAGACTAAGAATAACTAGCAAGATGTCCTATAGTTGTCTACGTGAGATGCGGTGAACCTGGGCACGACATTTAATGGGGGAAAAAGGGGAAGGTTGGGGCTACAGAGTGTTGTTTACCGACAATGGGACTAGGGAATGGGGGATTGGGGATAGTTGGGGAGTATTGGGGAAATAGGGGAATATTTACAAGCGGATATGGATGGAGGCCAAATCCCATATCCGCAACAATATACACCGGGCGACCAGCCCGGAGCAGTTCAGTGTTACAGTGTAGTCTTACAATAAAGACGTTTATATGTTACCGCTTGTCCGCTTCCTCCTTGCTCACAAGCAGCGCGCGTAACGCCGCGCTTTATTATTCTAATATCTACCATCGCTTTCTTTGTCTTGCAGATTGATTGTTCATCGTTGTTGCTAATAAACCCGCATTCAATTGATACATTGAAGGAGCTGGGGCTCCCACGTCGATCGGAAGAATGGACGCGACAAAAAGCTGGAATTCATCCGAGTTGCTTTAATCAAACCAAACACTCAGGCACTCTGAAAAACCCGCAATATATATACCTATTATCCAGGAGCGTTTGCCCAGGCCCGGCGAGAGGAGGCGTGGCCCAGCGTCCTGGCTGCGGCCTGGCAAGTTGAGGGCGAGCCTGCCCGGGCATGCCCGGGCATGCCCGGGCGTCCCGACCGAGGCCTGGCAAGTTGAGCGCGGGCCTGCCCGGGCGTCCTGGACGAGCCCGGCATGGTGATCGCTCCGCGTCCTTGATAGGTGCAAGGCGATTGTGAAAACCCAGCGGCAGCTGCTACAACATTCTTGTTTATGAAAAATCAATCGTTCTGAAGGTGCCTGCTGCAGTCTGCCCCTTCCCGAGCTGTGTCTACGTTACTGACAGCACCGACAATGCCGTTGCTGCTATCCAGCTCTCCATCCACGCCATGACTCACACGTCCATTGCACCAGCCAAACCGGACAAAGTCAGCCGTCCTCGTATCCAAACCGGCGGTACCAGCGAAGATTGGCAATATTTCACCAGAAGATGGGATGGTTACAAGGCAGCGACCCAGATAATCGGCAATGATGTTCGCGTTCAACTCCTTGAATGTTGTGATGCTAACCTACGACGTGACCTCCACCGCAGCAACCCACGCATTGAAATCAAGGACGAGGCAGCTATACTACAATCCATTCGGTCCCTTGCTGTCCGAGAGGAGAATACTATGGTGTCCCGCGTCAACCTCCACAACATGCGACAGGACCGAGAAGAACCAATTCGTACCTACGCAGCCCGTCTGGCTGGTCAAGCTGAGATCTGCAAGTTATCTGTTGTATGCTCATGCAATCCCCCTACTATACTGATGTCGACTACACCAAGGACATGGTTCGTGTAAAGTATCTCGACAAACTGCGATCAATTGTCGTACGCGTTTATTCACTCTGCCGATCAAGGCCCGATTCACAGCAGCGCCATCCGAGGTCTGGCGTAGGGATACAACCCGGTCCCGGTGTAGGGATACAACGGTGAATATTTGCACTGCATACATGACAGTTCGCGATGTCCTATGTCGGGGACTCGCCGATCAAGATATACAACAGGACATTCTCGGCGATCAAAATCAGAACATGAGCTTGGAGGAAGTTCTCATTTTCGTCGAGGCCAAGGAGGCAGGGAAACGTTCCCAGAATGCCTTGCTCGATAGTGAAGGCGCTCATGGCGCAAGCCAATACAAAAACTGGAAGAACAAAAGAGCCCTGATCACTACCGACAAGCAGGCGGCCATTTGTAGTTATTGCGGCAAAACTGGTCATGGCAAACAGCCGAACATCGACCAAAGGCGTCAATTCTGCAATGCCTATGGGAAAACATGCAGTAAATGCGCCACTCGCGGCCATTTTGCACATGTCTGCCGGGGAGGCACGAAAAAGGCGGACAACAAACCTACGGACAAATCAATCGATGCTCATGATGTGGAAGAAAGCAGCCAGGTCCACGATCTCCTCTGCTCTGTCACGGAATGAGAAACGGCCATTTGGAAGCCGCAAATTAAAAGGGCCATGGCCACCTATCCGCCAAACTAACACATCCGCCAAACAAACACATGCGCCAATCTAAGACCGCCGCCAAACTAACACATCCGCCAAACTAACACATCCGCCAAACAAACACATGCGCCAAATAAAACCATGCGCCAAACTAACACATCCGCCAAACTAACACATCCGCCAAACTAACACATCCGCCAAACAAACACATGCGCCAAACTAACACATCCGCCAAACTAAGACATCCGCCAAACTAACACATCCGCCAAACAAACACATGCGCCAAACTAAGACATCCGCCAAACTAACACATCCACCAAACAAACACATGCGCCAAACTAACACATCCGCCAAACTAACATATCCGCCAAACTAACACATCCGCCAAGCAAACACATGTGCCAAACTAACACATCCACCAAACAAACACATGCGCCAAACTAAGACATCCGCCAAACTAACACATCCGCCAAACAAACACATGCACCAAACTAAGACATCCGCCAAACAAACACATGCGCCAAACTAAGACATCCGCCAAATTAACACATCCGCCAAACAAACACATGCGCCAAACTAACACAACCGCCAAACTAACATATCCGCCAAACAAACACATGCGCCAAACTAACACATCTGCCAAACAAACACATGCGCCAAACTAAGACCTCCGCTAAACGAACATATCCGCCAAACAAACACATGCACCAAACTAAGACATCCGCCAAACTCACATCCGCCAAACAAACACATGCACCAAACTAAGACATCCGCCAAACTAACACATCTGCCAAACTAACACATCCGCCAAACAAACACATGCGCCAAACTAAGACATCCGCGAAACTAACACATCCGCGAAACAAACACATGCGCCAAACTAAGACCTCCGCCAAACTAACACATCCGCAAAACAAACACATGCACCATATTAAGACCTCCGCCAAACTAACACGTCCACCAAACAAACACATGCGTCAAACTAAGACCTCCGCCAAACTAACACAACCACCAAACAAACACATGCGCCAAACTAAGACATCCGCCAAACTAACACATCGGCCAAACAAACACATGCGCCAAACTAAGACATCTGCCAAACTAAGACATCTGCCAAACTAACACATGCACCAAACAAACACATGCGCCAAACTAAGACATCCGCCAAACTAACACATCCACCAAACAAACACATGCGCCAAACGAACACATCTGCCAAACAAACACATGCGGCAAACTAAGACATCCGCAAAACAAACACATCCGCCAAACTAAGACCTCCGCCAAATTAACACAACCGCTAAACAAACACATGCGCCAAACTAAGCCCTCCGCCAAACTAACACATCCGCCCAACAAACACATGCGCCAAACTAAGCCCTCCGCCAAACTAACGCATCCGCAAAACAAACACATGCGCCAAACTAATACCTCCGCTAAACTAACATATCCGCCAAACAAACACATGCGCCAAACTAAAACATCTGCCAAACTAACACATCCGCCAAACAAACACATGCGCCAAAGTAACACATCCGCAAAACTAACACATCCGCAAAACAAACACATGTGCCAAACTAAGACCTCCGCCAAACTAACACATCCGCCAAACAAACACATGCGCCAAACTAACACATCCGCCAAACTAACACATCCGCCAAACAAACACATGCGCCAAACGAACACATCCGCCAAACTAACATATCCTCCAAACAAACACATGCGCCAAACTAACACATCCGCCAAACAAACACATGCGCCAAACTAAGACTTCCGCCAAACTGACATATCCGCCAAACAAACACATGCGCCAAACTAAGACATCCGCCAGACTAACACATCACCCAAACAAACACATACGCCAAACGAATACATCTGCCAAACTAACACATGCGCCAAACAAACACATGCGCCAAACTAAGACATCCACCAAACTAACACATCCGCCAAACAAACACATGCGCCAAACGAAAACATCCACCAAACAAACACATGCGGCAAACTAAGACATCCGCAAAACAAACACATGCGCCAAACTAAGACATCCGCCAAACTAACACATCCGCCAAACAAACACATGTGCCAAACTAACACATCTGCCAAACAAACACATGTGCCAAACTAAGACATCCGCCAAACTAACACATCCGCCAAACAAACACATGCGCCAAACTAACACATCCGCCAAACTAACACATCCGCCAAACAAACACATGCGCCAAACTAACACATCCGCCAAACTAACATATCCTCCAAACAAACACATGCGCCAAACTAACACATCCGCCAAACAAACACATGCGCCAAACTAAGACTTCCGCCAAACTGACATATCCGCCAAACAAACACATGCGCCAAACTAAGACATCCGCCAAACTAACACATCACCCAAACAAACACATACGCCAAACGAATACATCTGCCAAACTAACACATGCGCCAAACAAACACATGCGCCAAACTAAGACATCCACCAAACTAACACATCCGCCAAACAAACACATGCGCCAAACGAAAACATCCACCAAACAAACACATGCAGCAAACTAAGACATCCGCCAAATTAACACATCCGCTAAACAAACACATGCGCCAAACTAAGCCCTCCGCCAAACTAACACATCCGCCCAACAAACACATGCGCCAAACTAAGACATCCGCCAAACTAACACATCCGCCAAACTACGACATCCGCCAAACTAAGACATCCGCCAAACTAACACATCCGCCAAACAAACACATGCGCCAAACTAACACATCCGCCAAACTAACATATCCTCCAAACAAACACATGCGCCAAACTAACACATCCGCCAAACAAACACATGCGCCAAACTAAGACTTCCGCCAAACTGACATATCCGCCAAACAAACACATGCGCCAAACTAAGACATCCGCCAAACTAACACATCACCCAAACAAACACATACGCCAAACGAATACATCTGCCAAACTAACACATGCGCCAAACAAACACATGCGCCAAACTAAGACATCCACCAAACTAACACATCCGCCAAACAAACACATGCGCCAAACGAAAACATCCACCAAACAAACACATGCAGCAAACTAAGACATCCGCCAAATTAACACATCCGCTAAACAAACACATGCGCCAAACTAAGCCCTCCGCCAAACTAACACATCCGCCCAACAAACACATGCGCCAAACTAAGACATCCGCCAAACTAACACATCCGCCAAACTACGACATCCGCCAAACTAAGACATCCGCCAAACAAACACATGCGCCAAACAAACACATGCGCCAAACTAAGACATCTGCCAAACTAACACATCCGCCAAACAAACACATGCGCCAAACTAACACATCCGCCAAACTAACACATCCGCCAAACAAACACATGCGCCAAACTAACACATCCGCCAAACTAACATATCCTCCAAACAAACACATGCGCCAAACTAACACATCCGCCAAACAAACACATGCGCCAAACTAAGACTTCCGCCAAACTGACATATCCACCAAACAAACACATGCGCCAAACTAAGACATCCGCCAAACTAACACATCACCCAAACAAACACATGCGCCAAACGAACACATCCGCCAAACTAACACATCCGCCAAACAAACACATGCGCCAAACTAACACATCCGCCAAACAAACACATGCGCCAAACTAACACATCCGCCAAACTAACATATCCTCCAAACAAACACATGCGCCAAACTAACACATCCGCCAAACAAACACATGCGCCAAACTAAGACTTCCGCCAAACTGACATATCCGCCAAACAAACACATGCGCCAAACTAAGACATCCGCCAAACTAACACATCACCCAAACAAACACATACGCCAAACGAATACATCTGCCAAACTAACACATGCGCCAAACAAACACATGCGCCAAACTAAGACATCCACCAAACTAACACATCCGCCAAACAAACACATGCGCCAAACGAAAACATCCACCAAACAAACACATGCAGCAAACTAAGACATCCGCCAAATTAACACATCCGCTAAACAAACACATGCGCCAAACTAAGCCCTCCGCCAAACTAACACATCCGCCCAACAAACACATGCGCCAAACTAAGACATCCGCCAAACTAACACATCCGCCAAACTACGACATCCGCCAAACTAAGACATCCGCCAAACTAACACATCCGCCAAACAAACACATGCGCCAAACTAACACATCCGCCAAACTAACATATCCTCCAAACAAACACATGCGCCAAACTAACACATCCGCCAAACAAACACATGCGCCAAACTAAGACTTCCGCCAAACTGACATATCCGCCAAACAAACACATGCGCCAAACTAAGACATCCGCCAAACTAACACATCACCCAAACAAACACATACGCCAAACGAATACATCTGCCAAACTAACACATGCGCCAAACAAACACATGTGCCAAACTAAGACATCCACCAAACTAACACATCCGCCAAACAAACACATGCGCCAAACGAAAACATCCACCAAACAAACACATGCAGCAAACTAAGACATCCGCCAAATTAACACATCCGCTAAACAAACACATGCGCCAAACTAAGCCCTCCGCCAAACTAACACATCCGCCCAACAAACACATGCGCCAAACTAAGACATCCGCCAAACTAACACATCCGCCAAACTACGACATCCGCCAAACTAAGACATCCGCCAAACAAACACATGCGCCAAACAAACACATGCGCCAAACTAAGACATCTGCCAAACTAACACATCCGCCAAACAAACACATGCGCCAAACTAACACATCCGCCAAACTAACACATCCGCCAAACAAACACATGCGCCAAACAAACACATGCGCCAAACTAACACATCCGCCAAACTAACATATCCTCCAAACAAACACATGCGCCAAACTAACACATCCGCCAAACAAACACATGCGCCAAACTAAGACTTCCGCCAAACTGACATATCCACCAAACAAACACATGCGCCAAACTAAGACATCCGCCAAACTAACACATCACCCAAACAAACACATGCGCCAAACGAACACATCCGCCAAACAAACACATGCGGCAAACTAAGACATTCGCAAAACATTGTCAACTCCACTACACCTCGACCACCATATATTTGACCACCTCTCTGGCTGGACCAAGAAGAAGTCTCAACCACAGCCGTACATAAAACTCATAGCACGGATCGAAAAGGAAGCTTATGACCATTTTGGCCAGCCACTGTCATCCCGACCAAAATCGGCCAGGCTCCAGGCCATGGCCGACACTGGCTGTCAAAGCTGCCTCACAGGACTTAATATTTTCCACAAACTCGGGCTGCGTAATGAAGACCTGTTACCTGTCAACCTGAAGATGAATGCTGTTAACAGTGGAAGGGTCCGGATTATCGGCGCCATGCTCCTACACCTGTCTGGTCGCACAGCCAATGGCGACATTATTGAAACCCGACAAATCTGCTACATCTCACCTGACACACGGAACATGTATCTCAGTCGTGAAGCATGCGTCGATCCAAGCCTCGTGTCTAGTAGCTTCCCAACCATTGGCGAATCCAACACAGTTGGTGCTGCAGTGGCAGCAATTATCGATGCAAATTGTAACTGCCCGGAAAGATCGCTTCCCCCTACACTGCCTACATCTATCCCATTTCCAGCCACTGACGAGAACCGAGAGAGGCTGGAGAAATGGCTACTGGAGTACTACAAAAGCAGCACATTCAATGTCTGCGAACACCAGCCACTACCCCACATGGAAGGTCCGCCTCTCACACTGATGGTTGACCCCGAGGCAACACCAAAAGCGGTGCACACCCCAGTGCCTGTCCCCTTACACTGGCAGGCAGAAGTCAAGGCTGGTATCGATCGCGACATCAGGTTAGGGGTTCTGGAACCGGTGCCAATTGGTGAACCAGTGACATGGTGCAGCAGAATGGTCATCTGTCCAAAGAAGGATGGGACCCCATGGAGGACAGTTGATCTGCAACCACTGAATGCGCACTGCACACGTGAGACCCACCACACCCAGTCACCCTTCCATCAAGCAATGGCGGTGCCACATAACACCAAAAAGACGGTAACAGACGCCTGGAATGGCTATCACAGCGTTCCAATCAGAGAATGTGACCGCCATCTGACAACGTTCATCACACCATGGGGCCGATACCGTTACTGCACCACTCCCCAAGGTTACATCGCTTCAGGTGATGGATACTCCAGACGATTTGACGAAATTGTATCGGACTTCAAAAACAAGTCCAAATGTATTGATGATACCATCATGTGGAGCGACACATTGGAAGAGAGCTTTTTTCAGACATGCAACTGGCTCGACCTGTGCGGCCGTAATGGGATTACGCAAAATCCGACGAAATTCCATTTTGGTCAGGACACGGTCGAATTCGCTGGATTCGAGATCACCATGGACAGTGTACGACCATGCCAAAGGTATCTCCAAGCGATACAGGACTTCCCCACACCAAAAACAATTACTGACATTCGCTCCTGGTTTGGGCTAGTCAATCAGGTAACATACTGCTTCAGCATGACCGAGAGGATGCGACCTTTTCGGGACCTCCTAAAACCATCCACCCCCTGCTACTGGGATGCAACACTACAATCCCTATTCGAAGAATCAAAACGACTCATCATATCTGAAGTCGCAAATGGGGTCCGGATCTTTGACAAGGAACGGACAACATGTCTCGCAACTGACTGGTCGAAGGATGGGATTGGCTTCTGGCTCCTCCAAAAACACTGCAGATGCCCTGGTGAAACCCCACAGTGCTGCCCTGATGGCTGGAAAATCACCCTTGCTGGAGGCCGCTTCACCCATGCAGCGGAGTCGCGCTATGCTCCGATAGAGGGTGAAGCTCCAGCAGTGGCGGACAGCCTGGAAAAAGTAAAGTATTTTGTGTTGGGATGCAAGAACCTGATTATTGCCGTCGATCACAAGCCCTTAATCAAGCTTCTTGGCGACAGACGATTAGAGGACATGCATAACACGCGGCTTGCCAACTTGAAAGAAAGGACTCTAGCATATCGTTTCCGGATTATCCACATCCCGGGAAAACGACACTGCGTACCAGATGCGATTTCACGACATCCGTCGGGTGCCAGACCATCGGAACGACTGCCACTGGTGGATGACATTTCCTCCATTATGGATGTGGCCACATCGACTACACTAAGCCAGCACACCTTGACTGGGCTGTGGACCACAGATGACGACACTGGCATGGAAATGGCTATTTCTATGGCAGCTATCAAGACGCTCGATTCTGTGCGGTCCGTCACTTGGGACGATGTTCGGGACGAAACAGCAAGTGACACTCAGATGCTGCAGTTACTCAATTCTATTGAGCAGGGTCTACCTGCCAGTCGGGACGATTTCCCTGTGTCCATTTTGGAATACTTTCCCTTCCGTGAACACCTCTACACTATTGATGGCATAGTGGTCTACAAGGGGAGGATTATCATCCCACCGAAGCTACGGAAGCTTGTCCTTGAGAATCTTCATGCTGCTCACCAAGGAGTCACGGCTATGACCACCCGGGCCAGCAGCTCGATCTTTTGGCCTGGAATCACTCCCCAGATTCATGAGATGCGCAATCGCTGCTCACACTGCAATCGGATGGCCCCATCACAACCAAGCGCTCCACCTACAGCCTCAGCTGAACCTGCCTACCCTTTCCAGTACGTTTGTTCAGATTACTTTCATCACAAGGGTCGGAGTTATTTGGTCACCGTTGATCGTTACTCTAATTGGCCAATCATTCAGCTAACAACTAGCGGGGCACAAGGCCTAGTGAAATGTCTGCGGTCGAACTTCGCCACTTTTGGTAACCCCGACGAATTGGCATCTGACGGTGGGACAGAATTCACGGCACATGACACCCAAGACTTCTTGCGTCGGTGGGGCGTTAACCATCGGTTATCATCCACTGCCTTCCCACACAGCAACTGTCGTGCCGAGATCGCAGTCAAAACATCGAAAAGAATGATCACCGATAACACTGGTTCCAATGGTGAACTAGACACTGATCGGTTCCAACGTGCAATACTCCAGTACCGGAATGCACCGGATCAGGACACTAGGTTGTCTCCAGCCATGATCATCTTCAAGAGGCCAGTCAAGGACTTCATCATCCCAGGCAGATACTTGCCATCGGACACCTGGCGGGAAACACGCAACAATCGTGAGGAAGCTTTGCGCATTCGGCATGCCAGGGAGATCGAAAGACTCTCTGAACACACGACAAAACTACCTCCACTGGCCGTCGGGGACCATGCCCGGATCCAGAACCAGACCGGCCTGGAACCACGAAAATGGGACCGGACCGGAACCGTGATTGAGGTAAAACAATTCGATCAATACGTTGTCAAGGTGGATGGCTCCGGAAGAATCACTCTCCGGAATCGTAAGTTCCTGCGACGTTTTACGCCTTTCAGCATGACAACTCCCACTACGACTGGCAAAAGTGGCATGCTGCCAAGCGTTATGCCAAGTGTTATGCCAATCGTACCGAAATACTTAATGTCTGGTACCCAACCCATCGCCGCTCCAAGAGTCTGTCTCAATCCTGTTACCACTCCCCAGAAGGGTGAACCCCAACATGTCATTGCGCCGGGCTTACCATCACAGACACTCCGCTCCACCACCGCGATGACACCACCCGCGAGAGTCGCTAACCAACCACATGTGCAGACCACCGCCACACCTCAACAGTCACTGCCTATTTCTGCCCCCTTGACGGTTCGGGTGATGATGGACCAGCTGGAGGGGACTCCGGCGTCGGACAGGGCGATAGTGAACCACCCACCGAAGACTCCCACAACGGACCAGGAAATTACGAACTGCCCTCAGAGGACTCCGACGATTGATCGGGTGGTGACGGGCCGCCCGAAGCGAATTATCAAACCACCAGCCCGATTCAATTCAGAAGAATATCAATTATAAACTCATGTGAGCCTTTTTCTCGGTCTCCAGTTTTCGTTCTATTCTGTGTCACAATTGAACGTTTTTGGGAAAGGGAGATAGACAACTCTTGTATGGTGCTGTTCTCTATTGCGTTCTCATCTTGTGTAATACTGCGCATTGTTATTTGCATATTCTGTATCTATTATCTTATTCTAATATCTACCAACGCTTTCTTTGTCTTGCAGATTGATTGTTCATCGTTGTTGCTAATAAACCTGCATTCAATTTACACATTCTTGTTTAATAATGATATTGTAGCGGCTACCGCTGGGTTTTCACAATCGCCTTGCACCTATCAAGGACGCGGAGCGATCACCATGCCGGGCTCGTCCAGGACGCCCGGGCAGGCCCGCGCTCAACTTGCCAGGCCTCGGTCGGGACGCCCGGGCATGCCCGGGCATGCCCGGGCAGGCTCGCCCTCAACTTGCCAGGCCGCAGCCAGGACGCTGGGCCACGCCCCCTCTCGCCTTTCCTGGGCAAACGCTCCGGGATAATATGTATATATATTGCTGCCGGATAAACGGGCTTTTCAGAGTGCCTGAGTGTTTGGTTTGATTAAAGCAACTCGGATGAATTCCAGCTTTTTGTCGCGTCCATTCTTCCGATCGACGTGGGAGCCCCAGCTCCTTCATTGGTGACCTACCGACATGGACACGGCAGTCGCCCTTAAACTGCCTACCTTCTGGGAGGCTCACGCGGCGGTTTGGTTCGCACAGGCGGATTCCCTGTTCGCCCTGCGAGGCATCACGGCCGACGACACCCGCTTCCACCATGTGGTAGCAGCGCTCGGTTCGGCCACCGCGGCCCGCGCCCTGAGCCTCCTCGAGAGCCCGCCAGCCGCTGACAAATACGGCGCGATTAAAAAGCTTCTCCTCGACGCTTTCGCCCTCCCATCGGCGGAACGCGCACGGCGCCTGCTCGACCTGCCCGAGCTCGGCGACACGCGCCCTTCCGTGCGAATGGACTACATGCTTTCACTGCTCGGCGAGCACTCTCCGGCATTCCTGTTCCGGGAGCTGTTCCTCCGTCAGCTGCCTAACCCGGTACGCCTCGCCCTGGCAAGCACGACGATCACAGATCCCCGGGCCCTTGCCAGAGAAGCCGACAAGATCTCCGCCGCAGGACAGCGCATCGCAGCGGCGACATGGGACCCACCGCCGTCCGACGCAACACCCATGGCGCCCGAGCACCCGGCACGGTCGACGACCGAACTGCCGACGCAATTGGCGGCCGCTACACCGAGCCGACCACCTCCAGCACGACGACCGGGGCCTCCACCTGACCAAGCGTGGTGTTACTATCATGCCAGGTTCGGACAGAAGGCCCGGACATGCCGACCCCCGTGCACCTTCGGCAGGCCGGGAAACGGCCGGGCCGGCGTTCATTACCAGCCATGAGCGCCGGCCACACGGGCAACTTACTGTTCATCACGGATAAAGCGTCCAGACGGCGCTTCCTGTGCGACAACGGCTCCCAACTGAGCGTCATACCCGCCTCTGACCAGGACAGGCAATCCGCGGTTTGCGGCCCCTCCTTGGTTGCGGCCAACGGATCGACCATCCGCACCTTCGGCCCGCGCAACGTCACCCTCTGCTTCGGCGGCCAACGCTTTGCTTGGACGTTTGTAACCGCAAACGTGCCCATGGCTCTGCTAGGCGCCGACTTCCTCTGCGCACACGGACTGCTGGTGGACGTCCAACGGCGTCGTTTAATCAACGCCGAAACCTTCAGCTCCCTGGTATGCACATTGAGCAGCTCCGCGCCGACCGAGCTGGCATGCGCCGTTCCGGCGGCGAACGAGTTTGCTCGCCTGCTCACGGAGTTCCCGGCCCTCACGCGGCCGACGTTTTCGGCCGTCGCAGTACGGCATGGGATCGAGCACCACATACCAACCACGGGCCCGCCGGTCTACGCCAGGGCCCGCCGCCTCGACCCAGCCAAGCTCGCCGTGGCGAAGGCCAAATTCGACGCGTTGGACCACCTCGGCATCGTGCGGCGCTCCGATAGCGCGTGGGCCTCGCCACTGCACATCGTGCCAAAGCCGGGGGGTGGATGGCACCCATGTGGCGACTACCGCCGTCTCAATGACGCTACCACCCCTGACAGGTACCCGATCCCGCATATCCAAGACTTCTCCGCCCGTCTGGCGGGACGGGTCATTTTTTCGAAAATTGATCTCATACGGGGATATCACCAGGTACCTGTCAGGGCGGCCGACGTCCCTAAAACGGCAGTCATCACGCCGTTCGGCTTATTCGAATTCTTGCGGATGCCGTTTGGTCTCAAGAACGCGGCTCAGGCGTTCCAGCGCTTGATGGACGGCATGCTGCGTGACCTGGCGTTCCTTTTCGTTTACCTGGACGACATCCTCGTCGCCAGCACGTCCCGGGCCGAGCACCTCCTCCACCTCCGAACACTGTTCGGGCGCCTCAGCGAGCACGGCCTCATCGTCAACCCGGCCAAATGCCACTTCGGCATGACGGCCGTTGATTTTTTGGGCCACCACATCACCAAGAACGGGGCCGTGCCGCTGCCAACCAAGGTCGAGGCCATCACCACGTTCCCGCGTCCCCGCACCATAAAGGCCCTGCAGGAATTCCTGGGAATGGTGAATTTTTATCACCGCTTCGTGCCCCGCGCTGCTCAACTCATGCGGCCCCTCTACGAAGCCCTCTGGGGCAAGCCAGCCAAGCACGACATCGCCTGGTCCGCAGCAATGGATGCGGCCTTCCAAAGCTCAAAGCGGGCCCTCGCCGACGCAACACTGCTCGCTCACCCGGTGCTCAACGCTCCCATCGCCCTCACCACGGATGCCTCCGACTACGCGGTGGGCGCCGTACATGAGCAATGGGTGAACGGGGTTTGGCAGCCACTCGCTTTTTTCAGCCGGCAGCTCCGGCCGAACGGGCTGAAATACAGCACGTTTGACCGGGAGCTCCTCGGTCTACACCTGGCCGTCCGCCATTTCCGCCACCTCCTGGAGGGCCGACCTTTCACGGCGTTCGTCGACCACAAGCCGTTGGTTTACGCCATGGCCAAGGTCACGGAGCCGTGGTCGGCCCGCCAACAGCGCCACCTCTCCGCCGTGTCGGAGTTTACCACGGACATCCGGCACGTCGCCGGCAAAAACAACGCCGTGGCCGACTGTCTTTCCCGGGCCAGCGCGAACGCGGTCCACCTGGGCGTGGACTTTGCGCTTATGGCGGCGGAGCAAACCACCGACACCACGGTGCAAGCCCTCCGGGCGGCGGACACGGGCCTCCGCCTGGCCGACATCCCCTTCGCGGACACTGTCCTGCTCTGCGACGTCTCCCAAGGCCAGCCTCGCCCCATCGTGCCCGTCACCTGGCAACGCCGCATCTTCGCCTCCCTCCACGGCCTTTCCCACCCGGGCCGGAAAGCTCCCAGAAGCTGGTGTCGGCGCGATTCGTCTGTCACGGCCTTCGTCGGGACATCCGCGATTGGACCAGCACCTGCACGGCCTGCCAACGGGCCAAGGTCCACCGACACACCCAGGCCCCGCTGGCACCTTTCACCGTGCCCGAATGACGTTTCGACCACGTCAACGTGGATCTGGTGGGCCCCCTCCCCCCGTCACGGGGGTTCACACACCTGCTCACCATGGTGGACAGGACCACCAGGTGGCCGGAGGCCGTTCCCCTCGTCTCCACCACCACCGCCGACGTGGCGCAGGCTTTCATCGCCACCTGGGTCGCCCGCTTCGGCGCACCGGCGGACATCTCGTCAGACCGCGGACCACAGTTCACCTCCGAGCTGTTGGGCACGGTCGCCCGCAACCTGGGGGTCAAGCTCCACCGTACTACGGCCTACCACCCCCAAGCAAACGGGTTGTGCGAGCAATTCCACCGCTCCATGAAGGCCGCGCTCATGGCCGGCCTTCAAGACGGCGGTTGGGCCGACCGGCTGCCGTGGGTCCTTTTGGGCCTCCTCACGGCCCCCAAGAAGGACCTCCAGGCATCCACCGCCGAGCTTGCCTATGGCCAGGCGCTACGCGTCCCGGGCGAATTCGTGCCCGACGCTACCAGTCCCTGGTCCGCAGCTCACCAGCGCTCGGACCTCCAGGAGGCCGCCCGACGGTTTGCCCCCGTGCCAACATCCCACCACGGTGACCCCCAGTCCTACGTCCCCCCAGCACTTCGCACAGCGGAGTATGTTTTTGTGCGTCACGACGCACATCGGGGGCCACTCCGGCCGCCGTACGACGGGCCCTTCCGGGTGCTGCGACGGGACGACAAGTCGTTCGTCATCGACATCGGCCGCAGGTCGGACCGGATTGCGGTGGACCGCCTCAAGCCGGCGCACGTGGACGTCGACCACCCACCACGGGTGGCCCTTCCGCCGCGGCGAGGCCGCCCCCCGTCCACGGTGCCCCCCACTCGACCGCCCACCACCACACCGGACCCCCTCCCACGACCCGCCAGGGGTCGCTTCGGCCGGGTCATCAGGACCCCCCTCAAATTGACCCTGCCGGTGCAAGTCGATTCTGGGGGGACGTGTGTAGCGGCTACCGCTGGGTTTTCACAATCGCCTTGCACCTATCAAGGACGCGGAGCGATCACCATGCCGGGCTCGTCCAGGACGCCCGGGCAGGCTCGCCCTCAACTTGCCAGGCCGCAGCCAGGACGCTGGGCCACGCCCCCTCTCGCCTTTCCTGGGCAAACGCTCCGGGATAATATGTATATATATTGCTGCCCGATAAACGGGCTTTTCAGAGTGCCTGAGTGTTTGGTTTGATTAAAGCAACTCGGATGAATTCCAGCTTTTTGTCGCGTCCATTCTTCCGATCGACGTGGGAGCCCCAGCTCCTTCAATATTCTGAAAAAGACGCCGTCTGTCTCCCTCACGGAGCGGGACATTTATAACCTTCCTCCTCCTCAGATTTCTTATTTTCCTTCTCTTAATTTTCTCCATGCTGTATTATCCCATTCTCCATTATCCCATTCTCCATACTAACCCTGACGACCCCACGGTGTACTTCACGAACAGGGGTGTGTTGCGTTCGCAAGCGGCTTGTTTGATTCAAAGCGCTCAAGCAAGAAGTCCAATGGAACGGAGCGCTTGGCACCGCTTAACAACATGGCGGTCTCCATGAAACAGTGCGATCGTGGTGATCGAGAAAATGTTGTCCGGCCCATCGTTTTCAGTTTTACTCGATCGTGTTGTGTTACCTTCCCCAAACGAATGTATTATGTTCGCAGCGCCTACATAATATGATGAAGAGGGACGGTAAGATACATAAATGGGTAATCAGGAGGAGCCCCCAACCAAGCTTATCTATACACCTTCCACTGTACATTGAAGGGTCGGGGTTGCATGTTTGTAGATCTCGGAGAGTTAGGATGAAGAGTCGAAGAAATAATAAAAGTATAAAATGAAATTTTAAATAATATTATGAGTATCCACAACAGGGTTATTCCTCTGAACATTTCATTGGTTGGAATATCGTTTTGAATCCAACTACGGCGGCCATTTTCCTCACGTGACGAACACCGCTGATTCATCATTTGCTCCGTTTGCTGAGCCGCTTGTAAAGCCGTTGATACGGAACGACGGGCTTGGAGTGATAGTAAGCAATAGAAAGCCGCTTGCTAACGGAACACAGCTCTGTCCTGGTTTTCGAGTAGATTCGTCATTTTGAAGCAGCGAACCGAGCGGCGATTTTCTCTATACACCATCTCAATTCTTCCATCTTTCAACACAATTAAATATTTGTAAACCAACGACAGATAATTGTGTAACGGTCATTTCCAGCTGTCACAACAGGTAAACAACATTGCATGGGCGCTGACATGTTGGATCCGCAGGCGAGAGAACAGTCTCGACCGACTTGATCAACGTTCCTGATTGGCTGTTCGTCGCTTCCTCACTTGTGACGCAGTTTGGGGGAATACCGTAACGTGGTGCAGTAATTTAAATTATTTTGGAGTTTTTATTCTCCAACTCCAACTAATGTGCAAAGTCAAACGCGGAAACATTGGCCATATGTAATAACGATATCATCATGTACAGTATGGAGTTCATATCGAGATTCCAACAAAACGTTTTCATCGGAATGTCGACACAACTGCAGATGTTGGTGCACGACCTCCTGTAAGCAATGTTCATGGGACATAAAACAATAAAACTTTCTACAGTTTGGGTTTTTAGATAGAAAACAAAATAATATCAACATTTCGTTTAAATCTGAAACGATGTTTGTGTGAAAATAATCATTTACTTTGTGCAATGTTCAACTGAAGCCCAGACTCATAAAAAACTTCAACTTTTACAATTTTAATAAATAATACCCCAATAATTAATCTTCCTCCTGTTTTTCTTACTTTTGAAACCAATGCAGTTGGGAAACCCAAGGTGTTTAATAAATAAATAAGAGATAAGTCTGTCGCGGTTGGCGTCACATGACGTCACATCTGTTCGGCATGACACGACCGGTCTCCCGGGACAACGAATATTATTTCAAACAAACCGTTATTAGTAACGAGCGACGTCCTGTTCAGTGCAGGCATGTTGTTTCTCGCTATTTTAGTGTTTGTTATCTCGAAATTGGGAAAGAGAAACAAAATTCTCCAGGAATGGAGCAGAAACATCTCTTTTCTGATGAAGGAGTTACGTCCAGGTGACCCCTCGTTGAAACCACCTCACCAGGTAAGAGAGAAGTGCATTGAATCACAGGGAGGCGATCTAAAAATGGATTTATTTTCATTTCCGAAAATGTTTGGATCATTTTCGAGCGGAGTCGAAACGCGTTACGAGGAATTACCGAGCGATACCGACCGGGAGGGAAATGCCAGGAGATGGCGGGAGATCAGTTAATAACTTTGTCAAAGACTCGCATTTTCGACACAAAAGTAACCAATAAAACAAGCAGCGATCACGTGTCGCATGTGACACACATCCGAACATTGTCACGTGTCGCACACATACTAACATTGTCACTTGTCGCACACATCCTAACATTGCCACGTGTCGCCCACATACTAACATCGTCACGTGTCGCACACATCCTAACATTGCCACGTGTCGCTCACATACTAACATCGTCACGTGTCGCACACATACTAACATCGTCACGTGTCACACACATCCTGACATCGTCACGTGTCACACACATCCTGACATCGTCACGTGTCGCACACATCCTGACATCGTCACGTGTCGCACACATCCTGACATCGTCACGTGCAATGCTCACATCGTCACGTGTCGCACACATCCTGACATTGTCACGTGTCACACACATCCTAACATTGTCACGTGTCGCAACTCGCATGTCACACACATCCTAACATTGTCACGTGTCACACACATCCTAACATTGTCACTTGTCACACACATCCTAGCATTGTCACGTGTCGCACACATCCTAACATTGTCACGTGTCACACACATCCTAACATTGTCACGTGTCGCACACATACTAACATTGTCATGTGTCGCAGACATCCGAATATTGTCACGTGTCACACACATCCTAACATTGTCACGTGTCGCAACTCGCATGTCACACACATCCTAACATCGTCACGTGTCACACACATCCTAACATTGTCACGTGTCACACACATCCTAACTGTCACGTGTCACACACATCCTAACATTGTCACATGTCGCACACATCCTAACATTGTCAGATGTCGCACACATCCTAACATTGTCACGTGTCGCACACACACTAACATTGTCACGTGTCGCAGACATCCTAACATTGTCACGTGTCACACACATCCTAACATTGTCACGTGTCGCAACTCGCATGTCACACACATCCTAACATCGTCACGTGTCACACACATCCTAACATTGTCACGTGTCACACACATCCTAACTGTCACGTGTCGCACACATCCTAACATTGTCACGTGTCGCACACATACTAACATTGTCACGTGTCACAGACATCCTAACATTGTCACGTGTCACACACATCCAAACATTGTCACGTGTCGCAACTCGCATGTCACACACATCCTAACATCATCGAAAAAAAAAAAATTCCATATTAAATGCCAAGTCTGTATATACCTGTCAGCAATAGGTGTGGCTGAAACAGCTGAATCCACTAATTATAAGGGGTGTCCGCATGCCTTTGGCCATGTGGTATGTGCGCATGTGCGCACGCACGCACACACACACACACACACACACACACACACACACACACACACACACACACACACACACAATGAAGGCATAATCTCTAAATTGCTCAAACATATTCAAATTATCTGTGCCAACGTTTTCTCTTTCTTCCTCAAGGATAACATCTTCAGCATTTTCAGGCATGAATAATAAGAATATGCAATGTTACTTCTTTGTCAGCTTTGTTTACAATATACAGCATTTTCCACACCATCAAATATTTATTCTGGGTCTTCTTTGCATCTGACAGAAAGTGGATATCTGCCATATTCTGGTTCCAGTGGGAAATCAAAAGGATAACACATCAGTGTCATCTGCTACTACATCGACTTCGCTCCCTCGAATTTCAAATCCAAGACCACATGCAACTATCATCGCGTGTGTGTGCGAGTATTGTTATGAACAATCTGCCCATCGACTTCCATGTACAGAGTGGCCACAAAGTGTTGCTCCCCTCCATTCTCCGCACAAATTTGAATTTTTCTCCATGTCCTTCTGGGCATCTTCATCCATGTTGAGGGTTGGAGGTCATAAAAGCATCCCCTGACCGCTGTTTTGAGGTCTTCAACTGTCGTTAGGCGGAGATGAGAAATTTCCTCTTTCCGAATGCCCCAAAGCGAGTCGTCACATGTTGTTAAGTCCGGACTTTGAGACGCCACACTATCTCAGATCCACGTCCAATCCATCGTCCACTGAATTTGTTGTCGAGATATTCTCTAACTGCGAGGGCAGAATGTGCTGGTGCACCATCTTGTTGCAGGATAGCTGTTGCCTCGAGATCTCTCTCGCGCATTTGTGCAACAAACCACAACTGAAGCATGTTCAAATAAGCAGTGTGGTTGGCACTTGTATCGAAAATATCGAAATTTCATTTATATCATTTCATATTATGATCGGATCATATCGAAAAAATATGACCCAATCAAGTGATCTTCTGAAATTGCTGCCCACATCATGACATGGGGAGGAAATGCTGTTCAACTTCCTCATAAAAACGAGGATTTTATTTACACCAAAAATAAACATTCCTGGATCGATTGCTTCGGTAAATAGCACACTCATCTGAAAAAAAAACACGCTTCGTCTTCATTTAATGGTGGGAAATCGCTGCAGAAGAGCCTTGCTCTCAATCACGTCAAATCAAGAACACTCCCTGTTGAAAAAGCCTTCTCCTCCCATGCCCGCATCATGGAGCTGGCTTATCGAAACTCTGCGAATATCTTGTCCTTACGTCTTCAAAACTTGCTCATTCTCGCGAGCGGTCATGAACCCAAACACAAGCAATCAGTGTCTCTTCCGTCGTGCACGATCACGATTGGGAGATGGGGCCAAAACCGACACATATCAGGATATCTCATATCAGGACGAAACCTGGTGGAGAGGTTGTGTGTGGGACAAGAACGACCCGATTCGATTTTGGTTCAGGTCCGAATCCAGATCCGGCCTATCAGTGGGATGCAAAACAAACGGTTCAGCCTGACGGAGGTGTGCACTCTCTACCGAGTGCCGCTCTGGTTTCAGAAAGGTTTATTAAAGTCCCCGAACACAGGTTTAAAATATAAAATCCACGTCATCACCATCTTGTGATCGACCCGTTTCATTTGAGCATTTGCTTGAAATTTATTGAACATCCTCCTTGACTATATTGTCATCCCACTAATCTATCTTGTAATATTCTTTACAAACTTCATCGTAACACCTACAAACTGATTTCATCATTTTTATATGAATGAAACGTTGCTCCGCCTGATTGAAATTAAACATGTGCATGTATGTGCTGCCCATGTGCGTCCATGTTTCTGCAGGTTTCCTACAAAAACCAGACGAATGGTGTTAAAGCGCCAAACCCACTGGGAGGGTATATTGGATTGACTGTCTTTGGTATTTTGATGCTCATTGTTCTCACACTTGTGCTGCTCAAACTGCGTGCTCGATTCTCAAAGAAGAAGAAGAAGAAGAGGGCGAGGCAGAAGAAACACCATCATAAAAGGTAAATAACATATCCTGCTTTTTTTAAATTACTTTGTGATTTTCGTTCTGGATGCTCAGATAGATCAGTCATCGCATTACTGTCTCTGAATTGTCTCATAGAGATTGAAAAAAAATAGAGATTTTTTTCCCACAATGTCAAAGTGGAATTTTTTGGGATAAATATTTTTTTTACTAAATAATTAAAAATGAAAAGCTGAGATGTCTAAAGGCAATAAGTATTCAACCCCTTTGCAATGACACTCCAAATTGAGATCAGATGCATCCAATTTACTTTGATCATTCTTGAGATGTCTCCACAACTTGATTGGAGTCCATCTGCGGCCAATTCAATTGATTGGACATGATTTACAAAGAAACACACCTTTCTATATAAGGTACCAGAGTTGGCAGTGCATGTCAGAGTAGCAATTCGACCATGAATTCCAAAGGAATTGTCTGTCGGGCTCTGAGATATAATTGTGAGGAGGCATAGATCTGAGCAAGGGTTTACAACAATTTATAGAGTGTAGAAAGTTCCCAAGAGCGTAGACCAGTGGAGCTCCATGGTGCCTTCGCTGAATTAA
This sequence comes from Myxine glutinosa, assembly GCF_964187855.1. Taxonomy (NCBI): domain Eukaryota; kingdom Metazoa; phylum Chordata; class Myxini; order Myxiniformes; family Myxinidae; genus Myxine; species Myxine glutinosa. Next base: position 27,529 of record NW_027617257.1, on the reverse strand, counting down.
CACCTGCAATGATTTTGTGATCCAAGATAAATTTTTGTGCTCATTTCTTCCAAATATTTGACATTTATTTCCATCTGCAAGGATTTTGTGATCATTGCTTTTCTTGAGATCATCAGTGTTTGAATTGCACAATAAGATGAATTTGACTGATTTTTCTGAAAAATAATGATGTTATTTTGTTTCTCCATGCAGTCTCCCGTGCTCTGGTAAACAAGAAAAACCAAACAGGACAGGCAATCGACAGAAAAGACGATCTAACAAGCCAAAAACGGAAAAGGTTGGAGATGAATGGGTTGAAGGCAAAACAGAAAATGTCGATTTAATTGTAAGAAACGTGAAAGAGGAGAAACAACTTGCTGCGCATGAAGAGAAGCAATTGAAAGGAGATGGAAGGTGTAAAGAAGAAGAACTGCTGTTCCATGCACAGGAAGAATGGCAAATTGATGGAGCAAATGAGGTGTTTTGCATTGAAGAGGAAGAGGGGCATGCCAGACAGCAAAATTATCATCACCAGGGGGAGTGGAGGCTTCAGAGGCAGGAAGCAAAGCAACAAACATATCAGGAATGGTATTTAAAAATGCAAGAAGAGAGGAAATTTCAAGAAGAAGAAGAAAAACACCTGCGAGAGCAGAAAGACAAGTTATTGAAAAGTAAAAAGCAGAAGCTCAGGAAGCAAGAGAAGCAATGGGTTAAAGAGCATGGAAGACGGCAAAAAGTGAACGAAATGCAAAAGTTTATCAGTCATGCAGAGAAGAAAAGTAATAACCAGGAGGTGCAGGGGCAGATGGAGAAGCCAAATCAGAAAAAGCGGTTGATGGACGAGCAGCGGTTGACAGAGGAACGTCAGCTCATTGAGGTGGGGCAGCTTATGAAGGGGGAGCAGCTCATGAAGGAACAGCAGCGGCTAGTGGAGGGGCATCAGCTGATGGAGGAGAATCTGCTGACGGAGGACAATCTGCTGATGGGTGAGAATCTGCTGACAGAGGAGAATCTGCTGACGGAGGAGAATCTGCTGATGGAGGAGAATCTGCTGATGGAGGAGAATCTGCTGATGGAGGAGAATGTGCTGACGGAGGAGAATGTGCTGACGGAGGAGAATCTGCTGATGGAGGAGAATCTGCTGACGGAGGATAATCTGCTGACGGAGGAGAATCTGCTGACGGAGGAGAATCTGCTGATGGAGAATCTGCTGATGGAGGAAAATCGACTGACAAGGGAGCATCTGCTGACGGAGGAGCATCTGCTGACAGAGGAGAATCTGCTGACGGAGGAGGATCTGCTGATGCAGGAGAATCTGCTGGTGGAGGAGAATCTGCTGACAAGGGAGCATTTACTGACAAGGGAACATTTGCTGACAAGGGAGCATTTGCTGACAAGGGAGCATCTTCTGACAAGGGAGCACATGCTGACAAGGGAGCATTTGCTGACAAGGGAGCATTTGCTGACAAGGGAGCATTTGCTGACAAGGGAGCATTTGCTGACAAGGGAGCATTTGCTGACAAGGGAGCATTTGCTGACAAGGGAGCATTTGCTGACGAGGGAGCATTTGCTGACAAGGGAGAATCTGCTGACAAGGGAGAATCTTCTGACAAGGGAGCATCTGGTGGCCCTTTCCATCCCACCAATATATGGCCCTTTCCATCCCACCAATAGATGTCCCTTTCCATCCCATCAATAGATGTCCCTTTCCATCCCACCAATATATAGCCCTTTCCATCCCATCAACATATAGCCCTTTCCATCCCACCAATATATAGCCCTTTCCATCCCACCAATACATGGCCGTTTCCATCCCACCAATATATAGCCCTTTCCATCCCACCAATATATGGCCTTTCCATCCCACCAATATATGTCCCTTTCCATCCCACCAAAACATGTCCCTTTCCATCCCACCAATATATGTCCCTTTCCATCCCACCAATATATGGCCTTTCCATCCCACCAATATATGGCCTTTCCATCCCACCAATATATGTCCCTTTCCATCCCACCAAAACATGTCCCTTTCCATCCCACCAATATATGTCCCTTTCCATCCCACCAATATATGTCCCTTTCCATCCCACCAAAACATGTCCCTTTCCATCCCACCAATATATGTCCCTTTCCATCCCACCAATATATGGCCTTTCCACTGTGCTGATATTTAAGTTTCTGTGAATCTTTTTCACTTCATTTGTTTGTTGTTTGAATTCAGAATTGATTCATTGGGTTGAGTTTATGTCTGAAATGCTTGACATTAAATTTTGTTACGCAAGACCTTATCGTAAAGGGATTCCTCACATTATGGGGTGGCCCAATTACATGCAGGAGCAGCCGGACTTGTTTCGGCCTTCCCCACCAATTGCCGGACTTGCCTGAACGCTCTTCAGTCATGTCTTTACCAACTCGGTGTGTCTACCATGGCCTAATTGCTTTGGCCCAATAAGGCATAGCTTAAATAACGTTCCCGCTCGCTCATTGGATATTGTGGGTGAGTATAGAGTCGCGGGTAAAAGCGTTTTGGTTTTACAACATGTACGTGCAAATGCTTCCTTGTTTCCTCCCTGTTTCCCCCACAACCACACACCCCTGCAGGGAGTGCGAGAATGACTGTCATGATGCAGGCAACAACTCTCCTGTATCCCAAATGAAATGCTGCTTCCTTTGCACCCGTGAATAACATGTGACTCATCCAGAATCAATTAGACATTTCTCTTTACATTGCAACAACATGCATTTTACTCCCTGCCTCCATGTGCTCTGTACTTTTGACGTTTGTGTAAGCATGTGCATGATATTATATTAAAAATTCTTCCAGGACTTTATAAAAGGATAAATAATTTATAAAGAAATAAAAAATATATAAACAAACAAAGAAACAAACAAACCCCTCCCCCCAAAAAGGCAAGCTCGCATTTTTACAATTCTCTTATGAACAACCTTTAAATAAATTGCTTACCTGTCATAGCGATCCAGCCAACTCTTCCCCGCCTCTTCCATCTTCTCCATACCAGAATCAACCGCCCATCGTAGTCCATTCACCTCCTGGTGGGTCACAGGTATAAAACTGGTGTAATAAGTTCAACGTTTTTCAGAGAAATAGACTTCCTGCTTTGGTGCACTGAGCTCTGTGGTTGGATGCACAAAGCCAGGTTGGCATCGACTGCAGGTACCTCAAAGTGGGTTCTGCACTTGTACAGGAGGAATTTTTTTAATCGATCAAAAGCAAATTCAGAAAAATTAATTGTTGCAAGAACAGAATTGTAAGTGGAAATACAGGTGAATGAACTAATAATAATAAATAAATTCCAGAAGCAAATGGCATTGGACGAAAAGGCACGATCAAAGACTTTTAATCAGACCGAAAAGCAGAGGGTTTAGTCAACCCAGCTGGTGTTATGTTCCGCCATGACAAGAGCTCAAACTCAAGACCTGAAGATATTAAGCCGGTATTCTTAACCGTTAAGCCAACACCAGGCTTTGCAAGTATATAATTCAATTAAAATACAATAAAAATATTGAATGTTGTAGAATTTTTTTGGGGGGAGTTGTCCTCTGGTTTTGCAGCGCCTTATACACCACCTTATTTAACACATTACATTCGTTCTTCGTGCCTGTTTGTGTCCTGTATGACGTCCTTAAAAACATTAGGTTTCTTATTTGGAATGATTCTCAATTTTGTTTGATTGCCAGAGGCAGATAGAGTAGAAATATTATCTCGTTCCTCAATGCGCATGTGCGATCGGGACGAATTCAGAGCCAAAGCAGTTAAATTACTCTGTGTCCATGTTGTCCACCCCATACCTTTTCCCGACCCCTCATTCTTTCTCACATCCATTATTTGTCCAAGTCTCCCTCTGTTTTGTCCCTCATCACTGCGGATTATTTGTTTTCCCCCCTCTCTTTCTGTGACGTCCTGACCTGTTCTATGTTCTGGCTCCTCCCCAAGCCTCAAAGTTGCATATTAAAAAGGGGAACTAGAATGGCGCTGGTATAGCGCATGTACCTCTACCACTTTGAACAATTTACGTTCTGTATCCCACTGATAGGCCGGTTCTGGAATCGGACCTGAACCAAAATGTAATTAGCTCGTTCTTGTCACCGACCCAACTCATCCACAAGTTTTGTCATAACCCATCCACATATTTTTGAAATCCCATGCAATGTATAGGTTTTGGCCCCGTCCCTAAATGGGGACGAATCACTGAATTATTATTTTATTTTTTTATTTTAAGTTCTACCATCCGGACCTTCACCAAAATCTAATCACTTCATCCTCGTCACACACCCAACCTGTCTGTCCACAACTTTTAGAGATATCCTGCTCACAGACAAACAGACAGGCATAGACAGACAAATAGAGATGAAAACATAACCTCCAACCACATTCGGTGGTGGAGGTAATAATAAGTGACTTGCACAGTTATTTCCCCTCCCTACACAGCATTGCACAGGCACTAGTAATGGGGTTCGGACTAGAGCTCGTATGAGGATCTATTTTAGGGATTAATTTGACGTCAGTGGAGTCATCATGCACTTAGCAGCAGCTCCATTCTTCGATATCACCTTTTCCAAGGCTCGCATGCCTTCGTTAGTCTTTTGTATCTTGGCCTGGTGATGCGACGTGGCTCGATTCAGTACTGTCTACAAATTGAGCAAAAGGGTTATGTGGGTATCAAAGTCAAGGCTGGAGAGCTTGCAGCTTGCAGAATAGAAAACAAACCAAATGGCCAGTATCACAAGTCTTACAATGCAAAATAACTACAACATGGCACCGACAATACGTGGAAAACCTTGTGACCAGATTCCCAATTAAATTGTACATCTTCGAGTTTGTGTGTGTATGTATGTGTGTGTGTATGTATGTATGTATAAATATATATATATATATAAATAAATATATATATATATAAATAAATACGAGTATATACAGGGTGGGCCAAAAGTAACCAAACATTGGGAAAATAAACACTTTTATGAAAAAGTGGTTTTATTCATAGAGTATGCTCGACATGGTTGCCATTGTTTTCAAAGCAGATTCGAATACGTCTCCGCCACTCTTGCTGAACACGCATTAGCACAGCTGGTGTTATGCTTGTACTGGCATTTTGAATACGTTCCTTGAGATGATTTATGTCTCGTATCTTTTCCTGATAAACCATGGCCTTCAAGTGCCCCCAAAAATATAAATCAAGGGGAGTGAGATCTGGGGATCTGGGAGGCCACTCCACAGGACCACGCCGACCAATCCAGGAATCCGGAAACTGCTGATCGAACCACTGACGCACGGGAATACCATAACGAGGTGGTGCCCCATCTTGCTGGAAATAAACTGGGAAGTCGCCGTCCTCGTTTATCAGGGATGGGATAATCGTTTCTTGCAACATGTTAAGATACTTTTCAGCATTACGATTTCCGCTGATGTAAAATGGTCCAATAATTCTGTCACCCCATATCCCGGCCCACACCATCAGTTTTCCGGCACCTTGCATCTTTGTCGGACTCATCCAGTGCGGGTTAGCATTACTCCAATAACGGAAGTTTTGCCGATTAACCTCTCCATTGACGTAAAAATTGGCTTCATCGGTAAACAAGATCCCAGATGAGAAGTTTGCGTCATCGTTCAATTTGCTTAATACCCATTCACAAAATTCCATCCGTCTATCCGGGTCGTCTTCACTCAGATGCTGCGCCATATGCAATTTGTATGGATGCCATTTGTTTGCTTTCAAAATGCACCTGATAATCTGCTGACACCGCTTTCTGCAGACAACCGTCGTGTACTTTTTAGGGGACTCCGTGTAAGCGGTTAGTATTCTGTCCGTTGTATCTTCATCTGTGGCTGTACGTCTGCGACCACTTTTTTGTTGATCTGCAACACCTCCAGTTTTTTGGAACTTTGTAATAGGTTTTGCCACAGTGTCGTGTGTGATGTTCTTTCCATGTTTTCTGTTGAATTCCATTGCAACCTTGCGACTGCTTCCTGACCCGGCCATCAGTATGATCTCAATTCGTTCTTCTCTTGACAAACGCATCTTTCAATAGTATCTGAAAATAAAAAAAGAACGTGTTAAAAACCCTACGTATGGCTCTAGTCCAGGAATAATAGATTTCACCCGGAACAAATTCAAACAAAGCTGAAAATTTCAGGATATGTTCAGAAAACTGTCCTGAATAACATACTAAAAGTCCCCAGACATCCCCTTTGTGCTTCAACGGAAATTCAAGATGGCGTCCAAAATGGCGGCAATTTTGGCATTTTATCATATTACCACCTAAAAACATGATAGAAATGCAAACAGGGTGTCAAAATACGTTTTCAAGCACAAGGATTGTTTTAAAGATTACATTATGAGTTTATATGACTTATATGTGTCATTCGATCGATTTATGAACAATTTCAACTACTTATAAGATTATATTTTATCATCATCGTCTTCATCACTGTCACGAAAAACTGGTCTAGTCTCTTCATCTTCTCCATCTTCATCCAGCAGTGATGGAAATGCTGCAGCATTGTTGCAGGTCTGGCCATTGCACTTGACGCATAAGGTGGAGCAAGGTAACCCAAGCTTCCTGCAACCGCACGACGAGCCACAGCCATCTGCTTTGCAGCAGCATGATACCATGTTTAGCAGAGTGTCAGGGGCAATGGGCTGGTCTGTTTCAACGGGAATGAGATTGTTATCCTGCAGTGTCCATCCCCACTCTGTTGGCTGCAAGGGATTGCCCATCCACTCCTGAACCGTTAGGTAGGTTCTGAAGGCATGCTGCTTGGCTGCAGCACTTGTTGGGGGTAACGATGCTAGCTGAAAGGATGATGAAAGGGAGGTTCTGCTGATTGCCTTTTTGTAGGCAATATATCGTAACTTGTCCAGGGAAGCACATTTGCTGCTAGCTCCATACAACTTGAGAAGGAACCTTTCACCTGCCTTTTGCACTTCCTGATGAGTGCTCCCAGTACTGGAGAAGTTTTTCAGCAAACCATGGTGTTTCTCCTTATATACCAGGTTGAATGCTTTGCGCTTCCCCAGGCGGTACAGGGCAGACACAGTATCGCAACCAGTTATAGCATGTGTTACATATTTATGTGAATGTATGTGAATTACTATTCAGGGCTTTGCTTATCAATGTATAGTCGATTAAAGGTTGTTGTGATTAAAGGGTCAGGAGCCCTTCTGAGAAAAAGGAGACCGGAAACGGAAGAAGAAAAGACACGAGGTCCTGGAGACGCAACGATTCTTTTTCTTCCTCGCCAAGCTCGGACGCGAGCGGTATCGATTGAACAACGTAAGAGAATCGGCGTTTCAAAGCCCGTCTGGCGAGAGGAGTTACCGGGATGTGTAACTACCCTTTGACACGTCAATTCACTGTGGGTTCGTGCACGGAACCAAGCAGCTGGCACAGTTCGCCTCGCCGTCTACAAGGCCGCGTACGGGTCGCACCTTGGGCCGCGCGCGCTGGGCAAGCCGCGTGTTGCTTTGCCTGCTTTACATTACCCGCTTTGCTTGGCCAGGAGGTGCGCGCTGCAGCCGTTGTTCCCGGTACGGGACGTGCCCGGTGAAAGCACGTCAGGAAGGGTCCGTTCAACCGCCCACGTGCGGAGATCGAACTACAGGAGTACGGAGACATTGTGAGAGACATTGACCACGGAAGGAGTCGGGAGTGGGGCTCACGTGAGGAATGTATAAGATGGCCATCTTAGAGTTAATGTAGATGAGTTTACATCTTTGTACTATTGATTGCTGATTGTTGATGGTTGGTTGCTCGGGGAATATATCCTTGATTATTCCGGATCCTTGGTGTGGGGTTTTTTCTTGGTTGGAATTCATATCGATTGCGTTACGAAAGCGCATACATAATAAATCTTTCTGGCGGAGTTCCTCTCACGGTCCGGGGGTCACCGAGACCAGGTAGTCACCGGGAGGACCACGTAACACATGGAGCACGTTACGAAAGTGCATACATAATAAATCTTTCTGGCGGAGTTCCTCTCATGGTCCGGGGGTCACCGAGACCAGGTAGTCACCGGGAGGACCACGTAACACATGGAGCACCATCCCTAGTGGTCATATGGTCATATGTACTGCAGTCGCCAATGCTATCTTGAATGTCCCGAACCCTGTACAGTGTTGTGGGGTTCTTCCGACATAGCATATACACGTCCATGTTTATGGTTGCTTGAGCCACCAGCATTACGAGTATGTCTGTGTCTGTACCAACAATAACCACAGGGTTCCCTGACTCTGCCAAAGATAGAGCGGTTGAGACTATCAGGGCATCTGCTTCAGCCTTAGCTTGCTTCACCAGAATGCCCGACTCATGACGCATAATGTCACTAAGCATCTGTATCAGCCGCTCCTTGTTGTGACCATTGGCCAGAAATGCAGCCTGGGAAGTGGTGGTTTGCATGTTATGGTCAAACAAGATGTTACTGGATGTGGCTTTCTTTGCCCGCCACTGTTGTTCAACTGCCTTTGTGGAGCTGGTGTTATAGCCATCAAATACAACAGTGTTGCCTGCTCCATAATGTTTCAAAGTATAGGAAACGTAACAATGACACACATCACTGTACTTCGATGGTTGTGGCCAGAACACCGACTGCAACAGATGACCCCCATCCACAACGTAGCGACACTTGTCGGGCATGTCCGGCTGTGCAGGGACAAACGACTTCAGGAGTGTACCTAGGGCACTCTTGTTTGTCTTCTGCATGGCGCCATCGTGAAACAGAGAAGAAGGTTGAGGGCCAAGTTCATATGCCAGAAACTCTTCCAGGTCCGAGCCAGTCTTCAAGACACAGTTTATCTTGTTGAAGAAGAGATCAGGATTCACGACTGTGTTTTGCCCCCTGATGTTGATGCTATTATGCTTATCATTCAACGTCTTCACTTTGTCGCTGCGGTGCAGTGTGATCTCTGTGAAGCATTTGCCGGCTATCCTAGAGGCCGCAGTAAGACCAACGTTCACTGCATCATCACAGTTGACCGAGACATCAGCTACAACTCCAGTCGCGATTGACACCAGACGGTCTCGTTGATAACCAGCAAATGGTGGATGCGCCTGCAACCACTGCACGAAAACACCATGATCCGTGTTGAATTTTTCTTTGGTGGATGAACGGAGAACCTTATGTTGTTCCGAGTTAGTTGTGTGTACACCAGTGAACTCCTCCAGATCATCACAGACAGGGACACATTGAGGTAAAGCATGAACCCATTTTGCCAAGGTACTGTCGGTAATACCTCGAACATGGGTCATTCCCCCACTCATTTTCAGCGTCCTCATCAAGAACTGCTCGATTGTTTGATCAGAGAAATTCCCAGCCCAGAATTCATTAGCTCGGCGGATTGTGAAGTAACCTTTGTCAGTGAACAAACTATACTCATCAGGTGGCATGACTTTGTTGATGGATTCCATCTGCTGGAGGTAGAGTCTGGCAGATTTGGCATAAGGAAGATGACCAACTGCGTGGAAATGTGGAATCATCTCCCTTACACTGTGAAGGTGGAGCTTCCAATCACCTGTCCTCTCAGCTCTGACAAAGTTCAGCATCAGGATAACCTGATGGATGTATTGCACCCATAGCTTGCCAGTTCTACTATGGCTAGCTGCTTGGTCAAGCTGTTGTGACAGTAGTCGGTGGAACTGCGTAACAATTTCGTCCTCTTCTACATTAGCGGTGCCTACATCTTGGTGAATAGTGTTGTCGTGCACACAGGCCAGGTGTTCTCTGTCAGTCTGGTTTAACGAGTCAGACTTCTCCAGCAGGACACTTATGAGAGCTAACAAGGAGAGAATGTGAGCCCGCACTGCTCGAGAGTAAGCATGGCCAGTCAGCATGTGTACCACAGACCCATTGGCATACACTCTTCCCCACAGTTCCGCTAACCCACTCCCTGACATGATGTGGCCTATACTACCAAGATATGACATCAAAGATGAAATCCACCAAGTCGAACAATCACTCTGTCCAAGTCGTTGGAAGCAGCAACTATTTCTGAAGCCTTCTGGAACAAAGGCTGATCAAAAGTTACAGGACAGATTTTCAGATCATGTTTTTCACTTTGTTCTTGGGCAAAACACAGTGCAGAGTAGATGGTGCTGGGGTTACTAGGATCAAGATTGATGAAGGAGAGAGTTTCAATTCTGGAGGTATGAAACTCGACATTCCTCACAACAGTTTTCATGAATCCACTCCAAGGAACTCGAGATGATAGGTTCAACACATACCCAACCAAATCAAAAGCTGTCGCTTGAAGAATTTGACTGTCAGAAATGTTCAGAGACTCAACTGTTACACACTGAAGCCCAGGAACTGGTGGTTTGCTGTAAGTCTTGATGGGGATTTGCGCAAATGTACCTAATAGCTCTGTTGATGGTGCTTTCGCTGTGCGCTTGATGGGCGACTTATCCACTGTTCCGTAAGGAGTTACACATGCTATTCCACCCATAGCATGAAATGTGTTGTGACCGGTCAGCGTAGCTACGTTGATGTCTGCATTGTCAAACACAAATTGCGTAAAACCATTCAAGCCATAGGAAGGTTCGCAAGTGGGTATTAGACTATTCTCAAAGCGTTGCACTTCCTTGTAATCGTCAGCAAAGGTGATACTGCTCAGGATATCTATCAGCTCACGTGAGGCGTAGTTGCGATGTATGTACAATGCAATGGCAAGTAGCAATGGTGAGCTAAATGACCTCGGCCTGCAGGTTGAAATGATGGAATGGGCTATGGCCGTGCACCGTCTGTTTACAACTCCAGACTGTTTATCCTTCGGATCTAGCAATTTTTGCAAGAAACGCTTTAGTGAGTCAGGAATCAAGGTATTACCATTCTCAATGTCTTTCATTGTGGGGTATTCAGTGAGATCATAAATTGATAAGCGAATATCATCAAGAATAATTGATGCAGCCATTTCAATTATTCGATCATTTTCGTTATAATTCCCAGTTGTTCTGTCGGTCACCCACTTTTCACGAAGGATCTGGTGCGCAGAGTCACGAAAACTGACAATGCTCGTCTTTCCAGGGATACTTGTGATGATGATGTCCTCACCATAACGTTCGTTCAGCTTCTGTTTGAAGTATTTGATGGAATACCCTTCTTCACCTTGAAGAAACGTTTCCATATGTTCCATAAGCACCGAAATAGAAAACTGACATTCATCATTCTCATCTATAAATGAACAGAGTGCATTGAAGGCATAATCTCTTACAGCGTCAGCTGGTTTGCCAACGGATTGTGTTTTCTCAGTATTAGTAAAGAACTCAACACCACAGGCTCTATGGTATTTGGCCTCAGCTGCTACCAAATCTATGACAGCATCTATTCTCTTGGCAACTTTGTTGCCCCACTCATCACATCTTTCTCTTGCGCGTTTCGAAACACTGTCCTTATATTCAATGGTCTGAACATTGCTGAAGGGTTTCCTTCGTTTGAGTGCGATTTTGCTACTTGTTTCTATCACCTCAGCACAATATAAGCAGTCACTTACTATATTAAAGACGTTGGTTCTGGATCTTAGTGTGGCTGGTGCAACATCATCCACAGATGGTTCCCCACTAGCCTTTCTCTTCGCTGCCTTAATGCTGGTTTCGCGGGTGTACCCTTTGCGACAAGCAGCGTGCACTTGCAGAGGGTCTGCCGACTGAAACGGGTCGTGGAGTCCATCTTGTCTTTTCAAACTTGCTTCCACCAGAGTCCTGCGCCCCCTCTCTTCAACACAGACGTAACTACTTCCCAAATTTTCTTGACATATTACACACGACGCCATCTGTGAAAGATAAACAAATGTAGAGTTAGTAAAGTCAAAGGAAAGTTAATGCTTGAAAATGTATGCAGACAAATATGTATGCAGAAACATGATACTAGGAATCTTTCTCTTGCTCGTTTCGAAACACTGTCCTTATATTCAATGGTTTGAACATTGCTGAAGGGTTTCCTTCGTTTGAGTGCGATTTTGCTCCTAGTTTCTATCATAGCGGATATATCATATATTTCTTTTTTAGATTGTCCTTGGCACAAGCAACACAATTCAAGCAAGGTCAAGCGCATATCGTCTTAGCGGAGACACAATGTGCCAAAAATCATAAACTTACCAGTAGTATGTTCTTGAGTACTTTAGATACAGTTTGTTCATTTCTCTATCACAATCAAATACATTGATTTGTGATGATGATGCTAAAAGTGACAACACAGTGACGTGAGACTACTACTGAGAAGTCAGGTCATCTAGCGTGACATCATTCGCCTATGACGTCATTCGCCTATGACGTCACAATACCATCGCGTCGCCCAGTGGGAATAAGACATATCAAATAAACCTAGTATAAACCTATAATAGAATAAACCTAGGTCCTAAGAGCCTAGATAATATGTTTCAGAGTTACGGCCGTTTTTGGCCAACAATGACCTTGATAAATATCATTTGACCTTGAAAATGACACATATAAATCCTATAAACTCATAATGTAATCTTTAAAACAATCCTCGTGCTTGAAAACATGTATTTTGACACCCTGTTTGCATTTCTATCATGTTTTTAGGTGGTAATTTGATAAAATGCCAAAATTGCCTCCATTTTGGACGCCATCTTGAATTTCCACTGAAGCACAAGGGGGATGTCTGGAGACTTTTAGTATGTTATTCAGGACAGTTTTCTGAACATATCCTGAAATTTTCAGCTTTGTTTGAATTTGTTCCGGGTTTCACCTTATTTGGTGCTAATGCTCTTGGACTACTACTTATAGCCCACCCTGTATATAAATAAATAAATAAATAAATATATAGATGTGTCTGTGTCTGTGTCTGTGTCTGTGTTGTGTCACTGAACTACTTTCTCAAACTTTTGTGAAATCGTACCAAACTTCTGGTATGCACATATATCTCTCCCGTCGGTATGTCCTAAGGGTATTTTTTTTTTTTCAATTTCCAATTTTATTTTATTTCATTTTTTTGGGAATATTTCCGGCAATTTTTTTTTTTTCATCTTAAGTTTTCAACTTCAATTGTTTATAAAATGTGATATCACGTATATTACAAATACATTTGTGCAAAATAATTGTTTGAATTATGATTGGTTTAAACCATGACAAAACGGCAACTCAAGTACAGTCATTTATCTATATATCTACACATCTGGGCAGTGTCTGTGCTGTCACTTAAAGACTCCCTCAAACTTTTGTTTCCGTGGTTGTGAAGGGTTTTTAATAACGTTGTGGTGGTTTTGAATCACGTGGTGGTGAGGTATTTTGAATTATGTGGTGGTGAGGTGTTTTTAAATGATGTGGTGGTGAGGTGTTTTTAAATCACATGGTGGTGAGGTGTTTTGAATTACGTGGTGGTGAGGTGTTTTGAATTACGTGGTGGTGAGGTGTTTTGAATTACGTGGTGGTGAGGTATATATAATTATGTGGTGGTGAGGTGTTTTAAACTATGTGGTGGTGAGGAGTTTTGAATTAGTTGGTGATGTGTTATGAATTACATGGTGGTGAGGTGTTTTGAATTAGTTGGTGATGAGGTGTTTTGAATTACGTGTGGTGAGGTATATATAATTACGTGGTGGTGAGGTGTTTTTAAGTATGTGGTGGTGAGGTGTTTTGAACTAGTTGGTGGTGAGGTGTTTTTAATTTCATGGCTGTAAGGTGTTTTTATTACGTGTATTATGGCTGTGAGGTGTTTTTAATTTCGTGGTGGTGAGGTGTTTTTATTGCATGTTTTATAGCTGTGGTGAGGTGTTTTGAATTACGTGGTGGTGAGGTGTTTTTAATTTCGTGGTGGTGAGGTGTTTTTAACTATGTGGTGGTGAGGTGTTTTGAATTACGTGGTGGTGAGGTGTTTTGAATTACGTGGTGGTGAGGTGTAATCGTCCCAAACTTCCAGTTCTTCCCCTCCTCCTCCACGAGGTATGTGCTGAGGGGTTCTTTCTTGAAAGAAAAAAAAACATTCAACCTAAATTGCCTATAAAAATGTAATATCACAAACACAACAAATACATTTGTGCAAAATAATTGTTTGTATTATGATTGGTGTAAATCATGACAACACAGCAACTCTGGTACAGTCATTATCCTCAGCTAAAATAAGCCCTGAGTGAGGCGAGCACAGCGAACCGAGGCAAGCTAGTGTGTATATATATATAAATAGAGAAGATTAATGAACAGGATTAAATAATTAAATTGATATATGTAGGAAAATGACATTCCCAGACCAGGAATCGAACCCAGCTCCTCTGGAAAGCCGTACCAGTGCTCTGCCATCTGAGCTATCTGGGCAACCCTGACTAAGCATTCAATTTTCCCACACATAAGGTTGCCACTCTCGTTCCATCAATGCTTCCAGAGCACTCGCTGCCAACCAGAGGAGCACTAACGGCCTGAACACAAGAGGGTCTTCCTCCAATGGGGGGAGGGGGGTGGGGGCGAGGGGGAACAAATCCATGTCCTCTATTATAAACACCACTGGGGGCAAAGTGAAGCAATTTGATTAATGAACAGGATTTAATAATTAAATTTATATATGTGGGAAAGTTACATGCCCAGACCAGAAATGGAATCCAGGTCTCTGTCTCTCAAATGCTTTTTGAGGGGAAACCATAGGACATCCTCGGAGATTTTACATTTGTTGATCAATCAATGATAAATCAAGCAATGATATGATTTGTTTCATTGTCATCTTTTCTTGTGGTGTGTTCGATCATAAAAGTTCTCTGGATAGCCTGTTTGTTTAACAAGTGGGAAAGAACACCTTCACAATTAATACTGTAATATGCGATTTCCCAATTGCGACAAGCACCCCAGAGTCCCCACCCGGCAAGTATCTGTTACATATTTATGTGAATGTATGTGAATTACCATTCAGGTCTTTGCTTATCCATGTGGAGTAGATTAAGGGTTGTTGTGGTTGGAGGGTCAGGAGCCCTTCTGAAAAGTGTCCGGAAACGGTAGTGACCGGAAACGGAAGAAGAAAAGACACGAGGAAGAAAAGCGACGAGTATTATTCTTCCTCGCCCCGCTCCGACGAAAGGTGGGATCGACCTTGCGCTGCGTGGAAAAGCGGCGTTCCGAAGCCCGTCTGGCGAGAGGAGTTACCGGGACGTGTACCTACCCGGTGGAGACGTCAAGTTGACGTGGGGCCGTGCATCGACCCCGCGTCTGGCACCGTTCGCGGCACCGTCTAAACAGACGCGTACGGGTCGCACGTTGGGGCCTAACACGCCTTGCAAGCGGCGTGGGGCTTTTGGCTTGCTTTACCGCACCCGCTTCGCGTGGCCACGAGGGGCTGCAGCCGCGGTGCCTGGTACGATACCTGCCCGGTGGAAACACGTCCACCCGGGGTTCGTTCAACCGCCCGAGTGCGGCGACGCCGACCAGCATCTCGGTCAGGAGGGGCCCAGAGACATTGTGAGGGGCAGAGACCAAAAGGGGGTCGTGAGTACAGAAGTGGACACACATATATAAGATGGCCATCTTAATCATATAGGGAATTGATTGTGGATTGGGAATTGTTGATGGTTGTTTGTTGTTGATTGCTCGGGGAATATCCGTGATTGTATCATTGAAATCGTATGATATCCTTACCCTGGAAATATATCATTGCACATCAGTTTCTCTTGGGTGGAATTCATAGGGAGTGCGTTGCGAAAGCGCATATATATAATACTACTTTCTGGCGAAGGTCCTCTCACGGTCCGGGGGTCACCGAGACCAGGTAGTCACCGAGGGGACCACGTAACAGAATTGGGGGCCCGTCCGGGAACTAAAAGTGTATTTGTATAAAATAATAAAATAATATTTTTATTAATTAAAATTTATTAATTAAGTATTAATTGGTAAATTTTTGGGGAAATTGGGGTAAAGTCTTGCGTGAAGGTTAACAGGTGTTAGCGATAGTCACCATGGCGTTTGTGGCACAGAACTTTGCGGTAACACCGAGTGAGGCACAGTTCCGAGCGTTACTAAAGTCGGACCTCTTGAAATTGGCCAAACATTTTAACTTGGAGGTCCGAACTAATTTGAGGAAGGCAGAGTTGCAGGCCACGGTGATACAATCTATGGTGGGATTAGGAACATGGGACGAGTTAGCCTGGGAGTGGCTACCCGAAGAACCAGAAGACGTTGAGCTCCGGAAACTGGAGTTGCAATTACGGAGCCAGGAACGGATCAAAGAAGAAGAAAGGAAAGCAGAAAAGGAAAGAGCAGAAGAAGAAAGGAAAGCAGAAAAGGAAAGAGCAGAAGAAGAAAGGAAAGCAGAAAAGGAAAGAGCAGAAGAAGAAAGGAAAGCAGAAAAGGAAAGAGCAGAAGAAGAAAGGAAAGCAGAAAAGGAAAGATCAGAAGAGGAAAGGAAAGCAGAAGAGAGGAGAGAAGAGAAACAAGCAGAGGAAAGGAGAGTGGAACGAGAACTCCAGGAAAGGTTAAAAGAAGAAGAAAGGAAAGCAGAAGCGAGGAGAGAAGAGAAACAAGCAGAGGAAAGGAGAGTGGAACGAGAACTCCAGGAAAGGTTAAAAGAAGAAGAAAGGAAAGCAGAAGCGAGGAGAGAAGAGAAACAAGCAGAGGAAAGGAGAGTGGAACGAGAACTCCAGGAAAGGTTAGAAGGGAGAAAAGCAGAGGAGAGGAGAGCTGCAAGGGACCTCGAAGCAGAGGAGAGAAAAGCGGAAAGGGAATTAAAGGAACGTGACATGGAGCTTCAGCAAGAAATCAAATTCAAGGAGCTGGAGTTAATGAGAGAACGGGGAGAGGCACCACCCTTGCTGACGGGGTCGACACCTAACCAGAAAACCTGGGATGTGGGCAGACATGTGAGGCTGGTTCCACCGTTCAGTGAAAAGGAAGTCGCGAAATTTTTTCCACACTTTGAGAAAGTGGCTCGACAATTAAACTGGCCGGAGGAGGCCTGGACCATACTCGTGCAAAGTGTGCTGGTGGGGAAAGCTCAGGAAATTTATTCGGCGCTACCAATGGACCAATGTGCAGATTATGAGGTACTGAAGAAGCACATCCTCAAAGCCTATGAGTTGGTTCCGGAAGCTTACAGGCAAAAATTCAGGAATGCCAGGAAGAGGGAGAGTGAGACCCATGTGGAGTTTGCCAGAGTGAAAGAAAACATGTTTGATCGGTGGTGTGAGTCAAAAGGAGTCGGGAAAGACTTCGAAACATTGCGTGACTTGATCCTGGTGGAGGAATTCCAGCAGTGTGTCCACGAGGACATCAAAGTGTACCTGCAGGAAAAGAAAGTACCAAAGTTGTGGGACGCAGCCACCATGGCAGATGATTATGCCTTAACCCACCGAATAGGGGTCCACAAACCTAACTCCTCGCCTAGACTTCAGCAGGGGAGTTATGGAACACCCGGTGCGGAGAACGACCTTACATGGCGGCGGCCTCGAGATGATTATGGGGACAACTATGATACCCCACCTGTTCGAAATCAGAGGGATGCGGGCCCAAGACAAACTTATAGTTCGGGGGGCCCGAGGCAGACCACGAGTTTTTCCTCCGGGCCTACTTGCGCTTTTTGCAAGAAACCTGGACACTTGATGTCCAGTTGTTACCGCATGAAAAGGGAAGACCCAGAGCGGAGTCCGACTATTACGACTCCAAATGCAATGGCCATTGTGAGAAATCGCCATCAAAAGGGTTACCAACCATTTATTTCAGAGGGGTTTGTGTCACGGGATGGAGCCTCGACTAACCGGAAACCGGTTAGGATATTGAGGGACACAGGGGCACATCAATCTTTAATGCTTGAAGGCATTTTGCCATGGTCCGAGGAGACGGCAACGGGGGATAGTGTTCGTTTACAGGGGATCGGGGGCGGTGTTAGTGCTCCCCTTCATGTCATCCATTTGGAGTCCGATTTGGTGTCAGGACCGGTCACCGTCGGTTTACAAGCCACGCTTCCTGTAGAGGGTGTATCTGTGGTTATCGGGAATGATTTGGCCGGGGGTCAAGTTTATGGTAACCTGAGGGTTGGTAAAGAGCCCAGCAGGGAAAATAACACCACACCAGCTCGGGATGGCGACAAAAGTGCCAAGTTATTTGTAGGGGGACTGAACTTCAAAACAGAGGAAGAAGTTCTGACCTCTGTCTTCAACAGATATGGGCCGCTGGTGGAAGTGCGGTTGGTAAGAGACTGGGAAATGCAACAGTCAAGAGGGTTCGGCTTTGTCACGTTTGCCAGCACAAAAGACGCCAGAGAGGCAGAGAAGAATTGGAATGGCAAGGATTTGGAGGGTCGGACCATAACAGTAGGGAAGGCATTTCGTAGGCGTCGAGAGGTCTACAGGAGAGGACAACTGGGCGGTAGTTTTGGTGGTGGCCGCAATCAATATTATTATGGAGGCTCCCTGAGTTACGGCCGCTCCCGAAGGAAGGATTGGCAAAGTAGTGGCCGAGAAGGAGACCGCTATTCATGGGACTACAGGGACAAGTGGTCCCACCCTAATTATTAGGGAAGTTCTGAGAAGTTGAAGCACTGAATGCGGCGGAGCCGCCGAGCCAAGATTCCTACACGGATTAACCGTGAACGCCGTTCCTAAAGGCGTCCATGTAGTGAACTTTCATGCACGGACTAACCGCGAACTCCACGTTCCTCAAGGCGCCCATGTAGAGAACTTTCCTGCACGGACTAACCGTGAACTCCACGTTCCTAAAGGCATCCATGTAGTGAATACTCGGCTTGGCCTCCCGGAAAAAAGTGCTATCGAGTGGCTTAACTTTGGATCTTTGATCAACCCCTTAACCTTCATTCACAAGAAACTGACGGTCAAAGTCAGAGGGTCATGAGATGGAGTTTGATTTGGCAGGGACAATGTCGTTGCTGGTGCTTAGTCCAGAGTGAGTAATCTGGAGGGGTTGTGGTGAAATTTGGTTGCTTTATTTTTAAGTGATAACTGTGCCCGGGGGGAACTGATAATGTGGGGGGGTTGAGTTATCTGGTTTGTTTCTCCAAATTGGCCGGCAAAGAAAGTTTTCGCTGGGTTCAAACTTTCTTTCTTGAAGGGGGGGAGTGTTACATATTTATGTGAATGTATGTGAATTACCATTCAGGTCTTTGCTTATCCATGTGGAGTAGATTAAGGGTTGTTGTGGTTGGAGGGTCAGGAGCCCTTCTGAAAAGTGTCCGGAAACGGAAGTGACCGGAAACGGAAGAAGAAAAGACACGAGGAAGAAAAGCGACGAGTATTCTTCTTCCTCGCCCCGCTCCGACGAAAGGTGGGATCGACCTTGCGCTGCGTGGAAAAGCGGCGTTCCGAAGCCCGTCTGGCGAGAGGAGTTACCGGGACGTGTACCTACCCGGTGGAGACGTCAAGTTGACGTGGGGCCGTGCATCGACCCCGCGTCTGGCACCGTTCGCGGCCCCGTCTAAACAGACGCGTACGGGTCGCACGTTGGGGCCTAACACGCCTTGCAAGCGGCGTGGGGCTTTTGGCTTGCTTTACCGCACCCGCTTCGCGTGGCCACGAGGGGCTCCAGCCGCGGTGCCTGGTACGATACCTGCCCGGTGGAAACACGTCCACCCGGGGTTCGTTCAACCGCCCGAGTGCGGCGACGCCGACCAGCATCTCGGTCAGGAGGGGCCCAGAGAGATTGTGAGGGGCAGAGACCAAAAGGGGGTCGTGAGTACAGAAGTGGACACACGTATATAAGATGGCCATCTTAATCATATAGGGAATTGATTGTGGATTGGGAATTGTTGATGGTTGTTTGTTGTTGATTGCTCGGGGAATATCCGTGATTGTATCATTGAAATCGTATGATATCCTTACCCTGGAAATATATCATTGCACATCAGTTTCTCTTGGGTGGAATTCATAGGGAGTGCGTTGCGAAAGCGCATATATATAATACTACTTTCTGGCGAAGGTCCTCTCACGGTCCGGGGGTCACCGAGACCAGGTAGTCACCGAGGGGACCACGTAACATATCCCAGAGTGTCCACCCGACAAGCACCCCAGAGTCTCCACCCGGCAAGTATCCCAGAGTCTTTACCAGACAATCATCCAGGAGTCTTTACCTGACAAGCATCCCAGAGTCTTTACCTGACAAGCATCCCAGAGCCTCTTCCCGACAAGCATCCCAGAGCCTTTACCAGACAATCATCCCAGAGTCTTTACCAGACAATCATCCCAGAGTCTTTCCCAGACAAGCATCCCAGAGTCTTTACCTGACAAGCATCCCAGAGTCTTTACCTGACAAGCGTCCCAGTGTTTACCTGACAATCATCCCAGAGCCTTTACCAGACAATCATCCCAGAGTCTTTACCAGACAATCACCCCAGAGCCTTTACCAGACAAGCATCCCAGAGTCTTTACCAGACAATCACCCCAGAGACTTTACCAGACAAGCATCCCAGAGCCTTTACCAGACACGCATCCCAGAGCCTTTACTTGACAATCATCCCAGAGCCTTTACCTGAGAATCATCCCAGAGCCTCTACCCGACAATCATCCCAGTCTTTACCAGACAATCATCCCAGAGCCTCTACCCGACAATCATCCCAGAGTCTCTACCCGACAATCATCCCAGTCTTTACCAGACAATCATCCCAGAGCCTCTACCCGACAATCATCCCAGAGCCTCTACCCGACAAGCATCCCAGAGCCTCGAGCTACTCGACAAGCATCCCAGAGCCTCTACCCGACAAGCATCCCAGAGTCTCTACCCGACAAGCATCCCAGAGTCTCGACCCGACAAGCATCCCAGAGTCTCTACCCAACAAGCATCCCAGAGTCTCTACCCGACAAGCATCCCAGAGTCTCTACCCGACAAGCATCCCAGAGTCTCTACCCGACAATCATCCCAGAGTCTCTACCCGACAAGCATCCCAGAGTCTTTACCAGACAATCATCCCAGAGTCTTCACCTGACAAGCATCCCAGAGTCTTTACCAGACAAGCATCCCAGAGCCTCTTCCCGACAAGCATCCCAGAGTCTTTACCAGACAATAATCCCAGAGTCTTTCCCAGACAAGCATCCCAGAGTCTATACCTGACAAGCATCCCAGAGTCTTTACCTGACAAGCGTCCCAGTGTTTACCTCACAATCATCCCAGAGCCTTTACCAGACAATCATCCCAGAGCCTTTACCAGACAAGCATCCCAGAGCCTTTACCAGACAAGCATCCCAGAGTCTTTACCAGACAATCACCCCAGAGCCTTTACCAGACAATCACCCCAGAGCCTTTACCAGACAAGCATCCCAGAGCCTTTACCAGACACGCATCCCAGAGCCTTTACTTGACAATCATCCCAGAGCCTTTACCTGAGAATCATCCCAGAGCCTCTACCCGACAATCATCCCAGTCTTTACCAGACAATCAGCCCAGAGCCTCCACGCGACAATCATCCCAGAGTCTCTACCCGACAAGCATCCCAGAGTCTTTACCAGACAATCATCCCAGAGCCTTTACCTGACAATCATCCCAGAGCCTCTACCCAAGCATCCCAGAGCCTTTACCTGACAATCATCCCAGAGTCTTTACCTGACAATCAACCCAGAGTCTTTACCTGACAAGCATCCCAGTCTTTACCTGACAAGTATCCCAGTATTTACCTGACAAGCATCCCAGTATTTACCTGACAAGCATTCCAGTATTTACCTGACAATCACCCCAGAGTCTCCACCCGACAAGCATCCCAGAGCCTAGAGCTACCCGACAAGCATCCCAGAGTCTCTACCCGACAAGCATCCCAGAGTCTCTACGCGACAAGCATCCCAAAGCCTTTACCAGACAATCATCCTAGAGTCTCTACCCGACAAGCATCCCAGAGTCTTTACCAGACAATCATCCCAGAGTCTTTACCTGACAATCATCCCAGAGCCTTTACCAGACAATCATCCCAGAGCCTTTACCAGACAATCATCCCAGTCTTTACCTGACAAGCATCCCAGTCTTTACCTGACAAGCATCCCAGTCTTTACCTGACAAGCATCCCAGTCTTTACCTGACAAGCATCCCAGTCTTTACCTGACAAGCATCCCAGTCTTTACCTGACAAGCATCCCAGTCTTTACCTGACAAGCATCCCAGTCTTTACCTGACAAGCATCCCAGTCTTTACCTGACAAGCATCCCAGTCTTTACCTGACAAGCATCCCAGTCTTTACCTGACAAGCATCCCAGTCTTTACCTGACAAGCATCCCAGTCTTTACCTGACAAGCATCCCAGTATTTACCTGACACCCTTATTGCCAGTTACATGCTGTGAGTTTTTTTTAAAGACCTATGTAGCGGTTACCGCTGGATGCACACAATCGCCTTGCACCGGCCAGAACACGGCCAGACGCGCCTCTCCCGGGCATGCCCGGACTCACTGTTCCCGGGCACGCCCGAACCTCCCGGGCACGCCCGGTCTCGTCTTTCCCGGGCATGCCCGCTCTCGCCTTTCCAGGGCTCGCCCAGAGTGTCCGGGCATGCCCGCTATCGCCTTTTCAGGGCTCGCCCAGAGCGTCCGGGCATGCCCGCTATCGCCTTTTCAGGGCTCGCCCAGAGCGTCCGGGCATGCCCGCTATCACCTTTTCAGGGCTCGCCCAGAGCGTCCGGGCATGCCCGCTATCGCCTTTCCAGGGCTCGTCCAGAGCGCCCGGGCACGCCCAGCCTCGACTTGCCAGGCCGCAGCCAAACACGCCCGGGCAGGTCCAGACTCGCCTTTCCAAGGCTCGCCCTTGACACCCGGGCATGCCCGGTATAGCTTTTGCCGGGCAAACTTCCCGACATAAATGTGTATATATATTGCTGCCCGATAAACGGGCTTGTCAGAATACCTGAGCTGTTTTGTTTCAATAAAGCAACTCGGACGAATTCCGTCTTTGGTCGCGTCAATTCTTTCGACTCGCGTTGGAGCGCAGTTCCTTCATTGGTGACCTACCGACATGGATACGGCAGTGACGCTTAAACTGCCTACCTTCTGGGAGGCTCACGCGGCTGTTTGGTTCGCTCAGGCGGACTCTCAGTTCGCCCTGCGAGGCATCACCGCGGACGACACCCGCTTCCACCATGTTGTGGCGGCGCTCGGTTCCGCCACCGCGGCCCGCGCCTTGAGCCTCCTCGAGCACCCGCCGGCTGCTGACAAATACGACGCGCTGAAGACACTCCTCCTCGACGCTTTCGCCCTCTCACCGGCAGCACGCGCACGGCGCCTGCTCGCTCTGCCCGAGCTCGGCGACACGCGCCCGTCCGAGCGCATGGACTATATGCTCTCGTTGCTCGGTGAGCACTCTCCGGATTTTCTGTTCCGCGAGCTGTTCCTTCGCCAGCTGCCTCACCCGGTACGCCTCGCCCTGGCTGGCACGTTGATCACGGATTCCCGCGCCCTCGCCAGGGAAGCCGATAAGATCTCCTCGACGGGCCAGCACATCGGCGCGGTTACCTGGAGCCCGCCGCCGTCCGAGGCGACGCCCCCGACACCCGAGCGCCCTGCGCGGTTGGAGGCCGAACTGCCGGTGCAACTGGCGGCCGCCACGCCGCACCGCCCGCTTCCGACACGACGGCCGGGGCCTCCACCTGACCGGACGTGGTGTTATTACCATGCCAGGTTCGGACACGCCGGCCCCCGTGCACTTTCGGCAGGTCGGGAAACGGCCGGGCCGGCGTTCATTCCCAGCCATGAGCGCCGGCCACTCGGGCAACTTGCTGTTTATTCGGGACAAAGCGTCTGGGCGGCGTTTCCTGTGTGACACCGGCGCCCAACTGAGCGTCATACCCGCCTCCGAGCAGGACAGGTGGGACGCCGTTTGCGGCCCCTCTTTGGTCGCTGCTAATGGCTCGGCCATACGCACTTTCGGCCCACGCGTCGTCACCCTCTGCTTCGGCAGCCAGTGTTTTCAATGGACTTTTGTGACCGCCTGCGTCCCCATGGCTTTGCTGGGCGCCGACTTCCTCTGCGCACACGGGCTGCTGGTCGACGTCAAACGTCGTCGCCTTGTCAACGCCGAGACCTTCAGCTCCCTGGCGTGCACGATGAGCAGCTCCGCGCCGACCGAACTGGCGTGCGCCCTCCCGGCAGCGAACGAGTTCGCTCGCCTGCTCGCGGAATTCCCGGCCCTCACGCGGCCGACGTTTTCGGCCGTCGCGGTGCGGCACAGGATCGAGCACCACATACCCACTACGGGCCCGCCGGTCTATGCCAGGGCCCGCCGCCTCGACCCGGCCAAGCTCGCCGTGGCGAAGGCCGAGTTCGACGCGTTGGAGCACCTCGGCATCGTGCGGCGCTCCGATAACGCGTGGGCCTCGCCACTGCACATCGTGCCAAAGCCGGGGGGTGGATGGCGGCCGTGTGGCGACTACCGCCGTCTCAACGACGCTACCACCCCCGACAGGTACCCGATCCCGCATATTCAGGACTTTTCCGCCCGTTTGGCGGGACGGGTCATCTTTTCGAAAATTGAGCTGATACGGGGCTACCACCAGGTACCTGTCCGGGCGGCCGATGTCCCGAAGACGGCCGTCATCACGCCGTTCGGCCTGTTCGAATTTTTGCGGATGCCGTTTGGCCTCATGAACGCGGCCCAGGCGTTCCAGCGCTTGATGGACGGCGTGCTGCGCGACCTGCCGTTTCTTTAAGTCTATCTGGACGATATCCTCGTCGCCAGCACGTCCCACGCCGAGCACCTCCTCCACCTCCGAACACTGTTCGGTCGCCTCAGCGAGCACGGCTTAATTGTCAACCCGGTCAAATGCCACTTCGGCGCGACGACCGTTGACTTTTTGGGCCACCGCATCACCAAGACCGGGGCCGTGCCACTGCCGACCAAGATCGAGGCCATCACCACGTTCCCGCGTCCCCGTTCCATCAAGGCCCTCCAAGAGTTCCTCGGCATGGTGAATTTTTATCACCGATTCATGCCCCGCGCTGCTCAGCTCATGCGGCCCCTTTACGAGGCCCTCCGGGGCAAGCCAGCCAAGCATGACATTGTTTGGTACGCGGCCATGGACGCGGCCTTCGCCAGCGCCAAACGGGCCCTCGCCGACGCAACGCTGCTGGCTCACCCGGTGCTCAACGCGCCCATCGCCCTCACTACGGACGCCTCCAACTACGCGGTGGGCGCCGTCCATGAGCAATGGGTGGACGGGGTTTGGCAGCCACTCGCTTTTTTCAGCCGGCAACTCCGGCCGAACGAGTTAAACTACAGCACGTTCGACCGCGAGCTGCTCGGGCTATTCCTGGCCGTTCGCCATTTCCGACACCTCCTGGAGGGCCGCCCGTTCACGGCTTTCGTCGACCACAAGCCGTTGGTCTACGCAATGGCTAAGGTCACGGAGCCGTGGTCGGCCCGCCAGCAGCGCCACCTCTCCGCCGTGTCGGAGTTCACCACGGACATCCGGCACGTCGCCGGCAAAGACAACGCCGTGGCCGACTGTCTTTCTCGGGCCAGCGCGAACGCGGTCCACCTCGGCGTGGACTTCGCGCTCATGGCGGCCGACCAGACCACCGACGCCTCGGTGCAGGCACTCCGTGCGGCGGACACGGGCCTCCGCCTGGCCGACATTCCCTTCGCGGGCACCGTCCTGCTTTGCGACGTCTCCCAGGGCCAGCCTCGCCCCATCGTGCCCGTTTCCTGGCAGCGCCGCATCTTCGCCTCCATCCACGGCCTTTCTCACCCGGGCCGGAAAGCTTCTCAGAAGCTGGTGTCGGCGCGTTTCGTCTGGCACGGCCTTCGACGAAACATCCGCGACTGGGCCAACGCCTGCACGGCCTGCCAGCGGGTCAAGGTCCACCGCCACACCCAGGCCCCGCTGGCACCTTTCGCCGTGCCTGAACGGCGTTTCGACCACGTCCACGTGGACCTGGTGGGTCCCCTGCCCCCCTCGCGGGGGTTCACCCACCTGCTCACCATGGTGGACAGGACCACCAGGTGGCCGGAGGCCGTGCCCCTCGCCTCCACCACCACCGCCGACGTGGCGCAGGCGTTCATCGTCACCTGGGTCGCGCGCTTCGGCGCACCAGCGGACATCTCGTCCGACAGCGGCCCACAGTTCACGTCTGAGCTTTGGGGCGCGGTCGCCCGTTCGTTGGGGGTCACGCTGCACCGCACCACGGCCTACCACCCCCAAGCCAACGGGTTGTGCGAGCGGTTTCACCGCTCCATGAAGGCCGCACTCATGGCCGTCCTTCAGGACGACGGTTGGGCCGACCGGCTGCCGTGGGTCCTTTTGGGCCTTCGCACGGCCCCCAAGGAAGACCTCCAGGCGTCCGCCGCCGAGCTCGTCTACGGCCAGCCGCTCCGCGTCCCGGGCGAATTCGTGCCCGATGCTACCAGTCCCTGGTCCGCCGCTCGCCAGCGCTCGGACCTCCAGGAGGCCGCCCGACGATTTGCCCCCGTCCCGCCACGGTGGCCCCCAGTCCTACGTCCCCCCGGCGCTTCGCACAGCGGAGTACGTCTTTGTGCGTCATGACGTGCACCGGGGGCCACTCCGGCCGCCGTACGACGGGCCCTTCCGGGTCCTGCGACGGGGCGACAAGTCTTTCATCGTCGACTTCGGCGGCCGGCCGGACCGGATTTCTGTGGACCGCCTCAAACCGGCGCACATGGACGTCGACCGACCACCACGGTTGGCCCTTCCTCCGCGGCGAGGCCGCCCCCCGTCCACAGTTCCCCCCGCTCGACCACCCACCACCACGTCGGACCCCTCCCCACGACCCTCCAGGGGTCGCTTCGGCCGGGTCATCCGGACCCCCCTTAAATTGACCCTGCCGGTGCAGGTCGATTCTGGAGGGGCGTGTGTAGCGGTTACCGCTGGATGCACACAATCGCCTTGCACCGGCCAGAACACGGCCAGACGCGCCTCTCCCGGGCACGCCCGAACCTCCCGGGCACGCCCGGTCTCGTCTTTCCCGGGCTCGCCCAGAGCGTCCGGGCATGCCCGCTATCGCCTTTTCAGGGCTCGCCCAGAGCGTCCGGGCATGGCCGCTATCGCCTTTCCAGGGCTCACCCAGAGCGTCCGGGCATGCCCGCTATCGCCTTTCCAGGGCTCGTCCAGAGCGCCCGGGCACGCCCAGCCTCGACTTGCCAGGCCGCAGCCAAACACGCCCGGGCAGGTCCAGACTCGCCTTTCCAAGGCTCGCCCAGAGCGTCCGGGCATGCCCGCTATCGCCTTTTCAGGGCTCGCCCAGAGCGTCCGGGCATGCCCGCTATCGCCTTTCCAGGGCTCGCCCAGAGCATCCGGGCATGCCCGCTATCGCCTTTTCAGGGCTCGCCCAGAGCGTCCGGGCATGCCCGCTATCGCCTTTCCAGGGCTCACCCAGAGCGTCCGGGCATGCCCGCTATCGCCTTTCCAGGGCTCGTCCAGAGCGCCCGGGCACGCCCAGCCTCGACTTGCCAGGCCGCAGCCAAACACGCCCGGGCAGGTCCAGACTCGCCTTTCCAAGGCTCGCCCTTGACACCCGGGCATGCCCGGTATAGCTTTTGCCGGGCAAACTTCCCGACATAAATGTGTATATATATTGCTGCCCGATAAACGGGCTTGTCAGAATACCTGAGCTGTTTTGTTTCAATAAAGCAACTCGGACGAATTCCGTCTTTGGTCGCGTCAATTCTTTCGACT